>NW_021622685.1:0-10781 GCF_004785775.1 Grammomys surdaster | reverse complement strand
GAGAGAGAGAGAGAGAGAGAGAGAGAGAGAGAGAGAGAGAGAGAGAGGGGCATGCAAGTGCATCTGCAGGTGTCCATGTCCGTGTAAGTGCATGGGAAGCTAAAGGAAAGGGTATCCGGTATCTTCCTCAGTCATTCTCTGTCTTATCCTTATCTCACTGACTGTCAGCTAGGCTGGCAGGCCAGCAAGCCCTCAGGATCCTTTTCCCCAGTGTTACAGTTTTAGGCATGTGCATTGTACCTAGCTTTTTACATAGGGATCATCTTCTCAGTCCTTTTTTACATTTCAAGACAAAGTATCTCATTGTCCAGGCTGTCTTTTAACTTGTCATCCTCTAGTCTCTGCTTCTTTAGCATTTTCATTTGCCATGCACTACCACAACCAGCCACCTCTTCTTGACTCAGTTATATTTGGTGACTGTGTTAATATATGTAAGATTTAGCTGTCAGCCATCCTAAACCATGTTTTGTTTGTTTTTTGTTTTTGTTTTCTTTAAGAGAGGGTTTCTCTGTGTAGCCTTGGCTGTTCTGGAACTCACTCTGTAAACAAGACCTTGAACTCATAGAGATCCACCTACCTGTGCATCCTGAGTGCTGGGATTAAAGATGTGTGCCAACACCACCCAGCTAACTAAACTATATTTTAACCTCATTCACACATAGTGATTATTTTTTGCTTGTTTGTTGCTGTCTTGATATTTGAGATAGGGTTTTACTGTGTAACTGACGAGGACCTGAAACTTGAGATTTTCAGCTTTCTGAGTACTGGTAATTATGTATCACGACCCTCAGAGAAATAAAAACTTCTTTATTCCTTAATTACAATATTTTTAGGAAAAAAAAATGTTGTCTGTTATTGGAATGTAGGTATACAATGATGCTCATATCCTGGAGAAGTTACTCAAAGATAAAAGGAAAGAGCTGGGACCTTTGCCTGACGATGATGACATGGCTTCTCCCAAACTTAAGCTGAGTAAGTCTGCCTTATATTTTGCTCTCAATTTAGTCTGTCAAAGAGAGATTGCTGGTTTCTTGACATTTCTTTAATTAAATGGTGAATATGTTTTTATTCACTGACACTGCTATTAGGTATCTTTTTTTACATTTACACTCTTTGTGTTTTAAGTAAGAGTGTAAGAATAAGTAAGAGTATAAAGTTAGTTAGCTTTTTTGCTGATGAGAATAAGTATATCAGACAGTTAAAATGAGATCGGATTCATTTTGCTACAACTGCAGAGTTCAGTCTCCATTGTTTGTGAGCTGTAGTAAAGTAGAGTATCGTGTAAAGACACAGAGTTGTAGATTTGCTTAGCTTATGGTAGACAAGGAGCAGAGAGAGACATGATTTAATCAAGGATAAGACACCCTTCAAGGCACTCGACCAGAGACCCACTTAACTCCAACCCAGCCCATCTCCCAGCACTGCCATCAGATTATGACTCCATCAGTTGATCTGTTAATAAAAGCAGCACTCTCATGCTCGGTACCTCTCAGTCATTGTATCTTCCAGCTTGGTTCTAAATCTTTCATGAGGAACTTTTCAAGGTATGCTTTATGTCCAAATCATTTAAAAAAGGAACTTGAATATCAATGGCAGAGGTTTTCCTTGCTTTCTTGAATGCAGTGGGTAATATAGCCATTGACTGGGAAGACTATTCTTTATCTGAAGCCAGAAAAAAGAATATGGCAGGTTTTGTTAATGTTTATTTGGTGTTACATAAAATTAAAAATGAATCCCAACAACTCTACTGGATAAAATTTGGGAAGTGAGGGCTGGAGAGCTGACTCAGCAGTTAAGAGCACTGGCTGCTCTTCCAGAGGTCCTGAGTTCAATTCCCAGCAACCACATGGTGACTCACAACCATCTGTAATGGGATCCTGTGCCCTCTTCTGGTGTGTCTGAAGACAGGTACAGTGTACTCATACACATAAAATAAATAAATAAATCTTAAAAAAAAAAATTAGAAAGTGAGAAATGTACTACTCAGGGACCGCTTGAGCAACCTGTGTGGATATGATTTATCAAAAGTTTTAAAGGAAAAGAACACAGAAAAAAAAAAAAAGTCATTGCATTAAAGAAGCTATTTCTGAATTATTTAATATAAATGAAACAATTGTAAGCAAACAATAACAACAGATAATCTTAAACAAATGCTAAGCAAGCAATAACAATGTCAAATCTTTAGAGTTGTGTTTACTGGAAAGGACAAAGACAAGCATCTTTTTAATTTAAATTACCTATAAACTGAATTTCTTCATTGCTTTGTAAATTGCTGCTACATGACAATTCCTTGTCACTATGGAATTCTTCTTTTCATGTAATTATAAAAGCAGACACATAGTCAGATATGGCGGTGCATGCCTGTAATCCCAGCCCTTGGGAACTGGAGGCAGGAAGAACAGAAGTTCAAGGCCAGGCCCAGCTATATAGTTTGAGGTCAGCCTGGGCTACTTGAGACTCTTTTCTATAGCCAGACTAGTTTGGGGCATCCTGTTACTGAGTTGGTCATCATTTCTAGGAATTTCCATGAATGGAACTAGGATACATGTGACTTCATATTTAGAAGTAAAATATAGTAAACTACGTTAATACTTTGATATTTAAGTTTTAATAATTTTATTAACACTTAAGTTTGTTTCAACAACTTTGTCTTTTTCCTGAAGTGAAATTCTCAGTTCTTGGGGATGTCAGAGGTGATAAATCAGAATGTCGGAGATACTCATTTGTTTAGCCCATTCACAGCTATCTCAGCATGAAAGTATTTGCTCTCACATCAAAATACAGTGACGAGCTTTTGTGTCATTTTTATAGCTTTAACTCCAGCCCTGAGGGGCTGGGGCAGGAGGATTCAAAGCCCATCTGTGTTATATAAGACTTAGTCTCAAAAAAGTTTATATACATATGTAAATTTTATTTATATGTAAATTTATATAAATAAAATATAAATATATTACTGAAGGGTAAAAGTTTTCTTCCAGATCTATTTTTGTCTATAAGATCTGTCTTACTAAAGACATCCTGAATAATGTGGTTTTACAACTCATTTCGGCTAACCTCTTTCTATGGTTGTGCTATCAGCTCTGTAAAAATGTATGCTTATGCCACTTTATCCACTTAGCTTTACATTACATCTCTCTCTTCAGGTAGGAAGAGTGGTGTTTCTCCTAAGAAATCAAAGTACATGACTCCGATGCAGCAGAAACTGAATGAAGTGTATGAAGCTGTAAAGAACTATACTGATAAGAGGGGTCGCCGCCTCAGTGCGATATTCCTAAGACTCCCCTCTAGATCAGAGCTGCCTGACTACTATCTGACCATTAAAAAGCCCATGGACATGGAAAAAATTCGAAGTCACATGATGGCAAACAAGTACCAAGATATAGATTCTATGGTAGAGGACTTTGTCATGATGTTTAATAATGCCTGTACCTACAATGAACCAGAGTCTTTAATCTACAAAGATGCCCTTGTCCTACATAAAGTCCTCCTTGAAACTCGTAGAGACCTAGAGGGAGATGAGGATTCTCATGTTCCTAATGTGACCTTGCTGATTCAAGAACTTATCCATAATCTTTTTGTGTCAGTCATGAGTCATCAGGATGATGAAGGAAGATGTTACAGTGACTCCTTAGCAGAAATTCCTGCTGTGGATCCGAACTTTCCCAACAAACCTCCCCTTACATTTGACATTATTAGGAAGAATGTTGAAAGTAATCGATATCGGCGACTCGATTTATTTCAGGAGCATATGTTTGAAGTATTGGAAAGGGCAAGAAGGATGAATCGGTATGTTTTCAAAGTCATTTCTTTATGATAAATACATGTGATTTTTAATGCAAAACAGAAAAGAGAATTATGCTTTGATAAACTTTTTCTGCTTAGGTACATGGTTATAGTAGGTAAGCCTTCTCTCCTGAATTCTTGGTAGGCAAAACTTCTGCTTTTTTTCCCCTTCTTTACAGTGTTGGAGGGGTCAAAACTTGTAAAGAGGGGGTCGGACGGTGGTCACCTTTAACTCCCAACATTCAGGAGGCAGAGGCAGGTAGATCTCTTGAGTTCAAGAACGGCCTGGTCTATAGACCAGACAGTGTGAGGACAGCCAAGGCCACACAGAAAAACTATGTCTAACAAAAAACAAACAACAACAAACAACTTGTAAAGAGCACATGTATTCTATGAAGTAGAAAGAGCACTACTAAGTTGTCGTCATAAGGGCCAGTGAGAGGAGTCAGAACTGAAGCTCTTACATAAAGCAAGTAGGATTTTTTTTCTTTGAAAATTAGTCTCAGAATGTTTTGAATGAATTAAAGAGCTTGGAGTTATTCTTTGAAGATAAACTAGTCTTAAGTCAATCACTTTTTTAAAAACTTATTTTTATTTAATGTGTACTGAGATATCCTGCCTGCATGTATGTCTATGCAGCACATATGCCTAGTGCCCATGAGGCCAGAAGAGGGTGTTGGTTTCTTTGGGACTTGAGTTACAGACGGTTGTTACCTACTATGCGGGTGCTGTAACTCAAACCAGGATCCTCTGGAAGAACACCAGTGCTCCTTCTCCAGCCCCCCCTCAATCTCTATTTCAAAGTACTTAAGAAGGCCTTTTGTTTTTTATCTTATTTATCAATTTAAGAGTTTAGTGTAGAACTAACTATAAATGGTTTAAAAGAATAAATTTACATTTGCTAAAAATTCCTTCAACTTTTTGGCCTATGTATATCTTTGACACTTACTGGAAGAATAACCCAGTATAATCCAGCAATTGCAGTATAAATTCTATATGACTCTTATAGACGCATGGTTAAATTGAACTTAAAGATAGTAAATCCTGCCTTCTTGTGCCTTACAATGTTGAAGTACTGAGAGCTAGAACTTTAGGCTGTTTAATTCCATCGAGGAGATCTTTGCTATGGACCTTGAAGGAAAAGTAAATACTAATGTTTGCTTTTCCTAGTGACAGCTTTTGTAAAGCATTATGGTGAAGCCCTTCATGAAGATAGTCTCTAACTCATCTATGCTTTTCTAGGAAACTGATAATCTTTTCAGTTTTCATGTGAAGAATTGGAGATGTGCAAGCAGAAAAATTCATAATCTAACAGCTACTAGGTGATATGCCTTGGCTTGTTTCCCACTGAGAACACTGCTGCTGACAGTCACCAGTTATGGAACACAGACATAAATGTGAAGTAGCATATTTAACCCAACACTTAGAAAAGACAGTCATGTAAGAAACTTGTAGGCCAGAGTTTACCTAAAAAGGCACAAAGTATTATGAAAGAGTTGGAGGATGAATAGAGAGGCTGATAGTTCACATATGATAAATGGTACAAAGAAAGGAAAAGGTTAGGGTGTGACTATGCTGTGTTCCAGAGTTTGAGGTGGATCCTTGTGTAGAACTAGGGATAGAAATAAAGAGGAAAGTGGAGTTATCTTACAGTCAAATTGTATATGAGGTTTCATTCAAGTAATTTTTGTTGGGTGACTACTAGTTAGTGAGCATGTTCTAGGTTCATGGGATGTAGCAGTACTTTCATGACATGTAAACGTCTGCTTTTTTTTTTTTCTCTCTCTCAGCTTAAAAAGTCTTTAAATCTAAAGACACTCCTGTGATCCCATTATGGCTTGAGTTCAGTGAGTCTTCTAAAGAGCATGTGTCTCATAGATTATGAAGAACTCTGTCCATTAAGAAGTACACAGATTTATATTTTTACAAAACAAGATCTTTTTATTCTCCTGTTGTTGACATGATACAGGCTTTGGCTTTTGAGGGCTGGAAGATACAGCCCATGACACATTTATATGAGACAGTAATCCATATAGTTTATCTCATGCCCAGAGCTCTGTTGAGAAACAGAACAGAGAGCTGGAACCATAGCTCAGCAATTAAGAGGGCTAGCTACTCTTCCCAGAGATCTAATTGTGTTTACCAGCACCCACGTGCTGGTTCATAGCCATCTATATCTCCATTTTAAGGGCACCTGACATCCTCTTCTAGCCTCCATAGGCACTAGGCAACTAGGCATGTAAGTGGTACAAAGATGTGTGTGTAGAGAAAACACCCATACACCTAAGTTTTTTAAATGTTTAAGAAATATGACAAAAGCCATTTTAATTTTTGTAAATAAAAATAGTATTGGGACTTCTTGTGGCATAAGAATTAATACAAAGGGTTAGGTGTTTAGTGGGTGAAGTTTTGCTATGCAAGACCAGAGTTCAGATCTCTAGCATCCTTATAAAAAAAGCCAAGCATGCTGGCACAGGCCTGTAACTACAGTGCTCAAGAATGAAGGTAGCTAAGTATAGACAACAGGAAGATCCTTGGAGCTGGTCTAGCCAGTCAGTACAAGACCCTGTCTCAAAAAATAAGATAGAAAGTAGTAAAGACACCTAACCTTGACCTCTGATCTCTGCATACATGCACACACACCCACAAACAAAATAGCATACAAATGAACATGTACCACATAACCACACACACAAAGAAAAAATAATAATAGTTTCTTAAGAAGAATTGATAAACCAAATGTAGTGGTTTATATCTGAAATCCCAGCTCATGGAACCAGAGAAAAAAGGATTCTGAGTTTTAGGCCAGCCTGGGCTATATAGTGAGAGCTGGTCTCACAAAACCCAACAGAAAGAAGTAAAAAAGGAATAGCTTCAAAAGCATCTGTTTAGTGAATTATACATAACACTTTTATCTAGTGTGTTCACATTCATTTTAGGCATTCTAGATGTATAAGTATTCATTGGTAGATAAATTCATATGAAACACATATGTAGATTTCCAGAATATTCTTTTTTCATCACTTACTTCATCACCACATACCCCTACCCACCAGTACTACTGAGAATTATGGAATACAGGAATCTGAGCAGTGAATAATAGAGAAAAACAAGGAAGCTGTCACAGGTGGCAGTGGTTTATTCCTAGCAGCAGTCCAGAACAGCACAGTACTGAGTCATGTTGGCAGGATTCCTAAAAAGCAGCTCTCTGTCTCTCTTGCAGGTAAAAAGGACTCCATAGGAAGACAAGTACAGAGAAGAGATAGAACTTCTCTTTTTAATTATTTCTTTTTCCTGAATGTCTGACTTATCTGAAAGGGTTACTTAACAATTGAAGGAAATTAGAGTTGGTTGTTTTTCTATCTTGAATTTTAATATAGTCAACACCTGGTTTCTTAAACTAACAAATTCTTACTTTTGTAAAACAACTAGTTAGTTAGTTAGTTAGTTTGTTTGTTTGTTTGTTTGTTTGTTTGTAGCAGAGTTTCATTGCATAGCCCTGGATGTCCTGGAACTGCCTGTGCCTCCTGAGTGCTGGGACTTAAAGATGTGGGACTCATGGCTTTTTATTTATTATTTTCTTGACAGGATCTCACTATTGACTTTTTTTCCAGCAGAATGTTTTTGAAACCTAGAATTATATTGCAGAAATCTTTAAGAACAACCAAAGCAAAGATTAATAAATTATTTACAGTACTTTTTGAATAAACAAATTAAAATATATGTCAGATGCTTAGTGATTTATACAAAGTTTAATTACATCAAGTAGCCTGATGCTATAAATCTGTTCATTCAGTGTAACAGTAATTTATCAAATGTGTATTTTCACTTACAATTTTCCACTAAAATTGTAAGCTGTTATGAAATGAATTTAATTTTAAGAAAACAAACTTCAGGTATCTTTGGTCAAGGAAGATTTCAAAATCAGTGTCTTATGGGGACTTCTTCCCTTACTTAATTTTGTTTTTATTGCTTTCCCAAAAGTATTAGTGTCTTCAGATCCCAGATCATGTTTCTAGAACCTCTCTAGAATACCCATTTAGGTTAGTGTTCTTTATCACTTCCCATTGTTGACAGCAGAGTCATCCAGAATATCTCTGATATCTGGTGCTCAGGGGTCCATGTGTCAAGAGACAGCTGATTGGCCTTGCTGTGTCTGCTGTACATCCCCAACCAAAATGTCTACATAACTGTTACTAATATATTTGCCATTACCCCTGATGACTTATGCCTATAATCCCATCGTTTGGATGGTGGAAACAGAAAGATCATACAAGCTCAGAGCTAGCCTAGACTTCCTACCTTGTTACAGTTTGGGAATCAGTGCAACTGTGTCTCAATAAAGATTATTTTTCATAGTTTCCTAATAACAGGGAAAGAAATTTAGACAAATATTAAGTATGACACATAACTTTTAACTTCTTGGAGTATTTGTATCTACCAGTTCCCTCCAAATCAGTTACTTTTGAGAAATTAAATTTAAATTAACTCTCAGGCCTGTACTAGTTATTACACAGGATACTCTCATGCCTTTATAGTTTAGCTTCAGTCCTCAGTGAATCCTATCAGTCAAGGTAGCAATGTTTTAGGACCAAAAAGAAGAAAGACTTAAAACGAAATCTTTTACCACTTTCTATAAATTGGGTCTACAGTTAAAAAAAAAAAATAGATATAGCCAGACAGTTGTGGCCCATACCTTTTATCCCAACACTCAGGAAACAGAGGCAGGTAGATCTCATCTTGAACCCATACCACCACCACCCCCAAAAGAAAAAAAAATAGATGCAAATTAATTATTGGATTTGGTCAAGAGCAATAGTACAGTTTTTGATTCTGCCAGCTGCTTCTGCCCTGGTTGATTCATTTGGCCTATATATCTGAGAAATGTATAAGGGCTTTCCTTTGACATGAGTAAGAAAGGAGAGTATTTTGAGCAAAAGGAGACAGAGATACAACTCAGGTACTCAATTGTATATATTTTTTCATTCATTCTTTTTTTTTGTTTTGTTTTCTGTTTTTGAAACAGGGTCTCTTGTAGCCCAGACTGGCCTCAAACTCACTATGTAAGTGAGGATGACTCTGAACTCCAGATCTTCCTGCCTCTACCTTCAAAGTGATGGATCACTGACATGTACCACAGTGCATGGCTCAGATACTCTGAGGGTGTTTTTTGTTTTGTTTTACTGTTTTATTTTTTTTGTGTGTGTATGATATGTGTATGTTTTTGCCCCACTTATGTGCAATGTCCAAGGAAACCAGAAAATCATCTGGAACTGGAGTTACAGATAGTTATAAGCTGCCATGTGGGTGCTGGGAATTGAACCTAGGTCCTCCGGATAAACAGCCAGTGCTCTTAACCACTGAGCCATCTCTTAAGCTCCAAGATACTCTGTTTTAACAAACTTAATGGGGTACCCTTCTAACTGAGCCTAAATATTGTTAATATATCAATGAACATAGTAAAGTCTTTGATAGGATTTAACATGTAATTGAGGTATTATGAAAGAAGCAGTTCATGTGTCAATGGATACGCTTAATGTCGTTATAGGACAGATTCTGAAATATATGAGGATGCAGTAGAACTTCAGCAGTTTTTTATTAGAATTCGTGATGAACTCTGCAAAAATGGAGAGATCCTTCTTTCTCCAGCACTCAGCTATACCACAAAACATTTGCATAATGATGTGGAAAAAGAAAAAAAGGAAAAATTACCTAAAGAAATAGAGGAAGATAAACTAAAACGAGAAGAAGAGAAAAGAGGTTGGTTCCTTTTTACTTATTAAATGTGAAGAAATATTAAAGTCTGTTCTAGCAGGTACCACAGCTCTGGAGAGTCTGTGATTGAGGATTTAGATGGTTGACTATTTCACAGAAGATGTGATGAGATAGAAATCTTGTTATCTTCTGTTCAGTTGTCACATTGATTAAGTTACTCCTGACACAGCTGGTATTCTAGGAACAGGTGGTTAAGTGACAAGTGTGGGGACCTTGTGCCACATACTTGAGGCTTATCTGCATTCTCAGCATCGGTTGCTGCCATGTGGCTTTCCTCTTAAACGCTGTGAGAACCTGACAGGTAGATGAGACTTCAGTTGAACTGCACTTTTAGTTTCATTTTAATCATGCCACCCTAGGTACTTTGAATCATATGCCAAATTTGCAAACATTTGGCAATGGGATTTTGTCATTGCAAAAGTCTGTTTTCTGGAGTGATGAGGGGGTGGGGAGATTGAGACAGGACCTCCCTGTATAACCCAACCTGATGCTAGTGCTGCAGTGATACTCCTGGCCTTGGCCCCAGTGCTGGCATTGTAGGCATGTATCAACATAAGAGGCACAGTTTGAATAACGTTTCAGTTTACATAGTTAACTAGAAATATATAACTCTACAAAAGTTGTATTACTCTGCAGCATCAGACTTTCTTAGCTATTTCCTCCCTAGACCAGAAAACAAAATTGACTTGAAACACAAAATCTTTCTCTGATTCGTCACTTAATTAGCCTCTTGATTAGATGTCACTTTCAAACATGGCTGCTTCCTATACAAACTAACCTTACCTTCATTGTAAGGGATTAAAGGTGTGTACTAAAAGTGCCTGTATTCCAGCCAGATCATACTGTAATCCAGAGTGTGTCTGTATTCCAGCTGGATCCTATCTTTGTATGATCCCTTGCCAGAGTAGCCATGCTGCTGGATTAAAATTCTTCTGTACTCCTGTTAGGATGGTTTTCTGGTTCTGTTTATACAAAATTCTCAAGAATTTTGTGGATCTGCTTTGTACATCACAGGGTTTTACTCTGTAATCAACTATTGGATAACTTTTTTTTTTTAACAAAATTGACAAAACTTCTTATTTTGTTTGTTTTTTTGAGACAAGATTTCTCTGTGTGCCGCTGGCTGTCCTGGAACTCACTTTGTAGACCAGGCCAGCCTCAAACTCAGAGATCTGCCTGCCTCTCTCTGCCTCTCTCTGCCTCTCTCTGTCTCTCTCTGTCTC
>NW_021622684.1:0-5103 GCF_004785775.1 Grammomys surdaster | reverse complement strand
CTCTCTCTCTCTCTCTCTCTCTCTCTCTCTCTCTCTCTCTCTCTCTCACACACACACACACACACACACACACACACACACACACACATACACACACACACAGAGGCATGCACACACTCGAGGGGGGGGGAATAATGAATATACTTTGGCAAAACAACATCTGAAAACTAATTGAGCATTTTATTATCCAAGACTTTGTCAGATCTCTCACAGAACTCCTTGGAGAGAACTAGATGCTATTGGGTCAGGGATTTTTAGGACAAAATGGTAGGTATGAAAGACAGATTAACCCAAGCCAGGTGGTGCTGCCGAATGCCTTTAATCCCAGTACTCAGGACGCAGAAGTAAGCAATCTCTGATTAGGAGTTAGCAGTCAGGGCTGCTCAGAAAAAACTTGTCTTTAGAAACCAAAAAAGCTGAGTAGTGATGGCACATTCATTTAATCCCAGGAGGCAGGCAGATTTCTAAATTCAAGGGCGGCCTAGTGTATAGAGTGAAGTCCAAGACAGTCAGGGCTACACAGAGAAACTCTGTCTTGAAAAACTGGGTGGGGGTAGGGAGTGTGTGGGGGGAAGAAATACAGATTAACTCTATTTTACATGTGGGCTTTTGGTCTTTGTTGGGTTTTATTTGCCTTTTTAATTTATGTGGTGGCAGGGACTTGGTCAGAGTAAAATTTGTAGGAGTCAGTTCTTTCCTTTTACCATGTAAATCCAGTAAATAAAACTCAGTTCATCAGGCTTGGTGCCAAATATCTTTACCCACTGAGCCTTTTTTGCTGGAATATTTCTGGAAGCAAGAATAATTTTGAACCAATAAGAAACAGGCATTTTAAAATCAAACATAGTCTTCATTTACTTTATTTACTTTTTTATCATAGTAGATCTAAATTTTCACCTCTCAGTTTTCAAACTTTTTTTTTTTTTTTGCCATAGTACTCCTTAGAAGTCTCCTCCAAGTTAGCTTAACTTCAGCATAGCCTGCAGGGCAAGCCGACCCCACAGCTTCCTCAGAGCCATTGACATATACCATGGCATTGACAATCATCAGTGCTCCTAGGTAGCATTGATTTATTATTTTTTTATTTTCTAGTCTAATTTCATCTACTTTTCTGTCATGCAGGCTGTTAAATTAGGTTATTTAAAGTGTTTGAAAACTGTTGAGTTTTTTTTACCCTGCATGAGTTGTACCTCTGAATGAATGTGATCTGCCTCGCTCTTTAACAGTCATATATTCATAGGAATGCCTGACAGAATGAGGCTCACTCCTGTCATCTGCTTTATTTCAGGCAAAGAAGAAAGAGCTTGCCAGGAGAGACGACATTGAGGATGGAGACAGCATGATCTCCTCAGCTACTTCTGACACTGGCAGTGCCAAAAGGAAAAGGTACACATTCTTCTCACAGCTGTAGCCAGCTCATTTCTATTTATTTTATTTTAGGTAAATTCAGAAAAAAATGTAAACTATGCAGTATGAATTCTTTTAAAAGCTTTAAATATTTGATAGTATGTCTTTTCCAATTCATTTGTAAGCTGGATAGATGGTGTTTTCTTTTTTCCAAGTACCATATTGCTTTTAGATGACAGAAAAATAACATGTAACTGGGGAAATATTCTTTTCACTGTCCAGATCTCTTTTTTTAAGGTGGCATTTTGAAAGTGCCATTTAAATCTTAGTTTCATAGTGAATTGCAGAAATGGAATAGTAATTAAGAAAGGTAAGGACTAAGTCAGTGCTGCTGCTGCTGCTGCAATGAAGTCTCTGCTCTGATCCTTGCTTCTCCTTAGTAATGTGGTCTGTACTCACAGTGTTGAGACTGTCAGATCATAACTACTTATAGGTAATAAAATGTTAAGCTGATTATTTGTTTTGTTTTTTTTTCTTTCTAACTATCCTCTCAACGTCCCTAATCCTTTTCTTCCCCTCGCTGGTTTTAAGGAGGAAAACCTCACTGCGAGATTCTAAAGCTAAGCTCTTAATAAGGAACCATGCAAGACCATCTCTTGGAATCTCTTTGGCCCAATCATTATGGAACATCATATTCTCGCTGAAGATTAACTGTTTTACATTCTTTGTAGCAGCAGTCAGTCTGGAAGGGTCCCTTGAACAAGGAATAAGCTAATCATTGATAGCAGGGCTTGACAGACTTAGAATTGAATCAAGAAGTCAATTCATTTTTTTACTTATTTCTGTACTTAAATTCAAAGAGCCACTAAGATCAGAAGGCTTTGAAATGTGATTCAGGAGAAAAAGTGCCCTGTCTTTCCCTCTTAAACTGCAGTTGGGAAACAGTTACTAACTTGGAAAATAACTGCAAAGCTGTGTGGTATTAGCTGAATTGGTTGATGTACCCTGAGCTGCAAGTCTCCTCCATTATTAGCCTGTGGATTTCATCCTTCCAAGTTCTTAATTCCTTGTTATACTAGGGACAACAGAGGAAAAATGTGAAACCAGATCAGAGACATCAACTCAAGAACACCTTTGAGTATAATTATATAATTCTCTTCAACATCACCTGTGTTTTCCAGATCAGTCACCAATCAAAGATAGAAACTTCTCAGGCAAAAGAAGGTAATGGAGGCAAAAGTGATGGTGCAGTCAGTACCAGCATTGGATAAGTGTTAGGAAGCAATTTCAAGGAAGCATTAACCTACGCTAGAGACTTAAAAATTACGTATCTCTGTGGCCTGTAGTTTGTGGGATATTCCAAGTAAATGAAGTTATTGCCCTTCAATCTCCTATAAAAAGAAAACTAAGCTATATGTTATTACAATTATTAAATCATATTTCAAACAAAAGTCTCCTTATGAATAGGATTTCTAGGGAATGGTTCACATTAATAAAGTGAAAAAAGTAGGAGAACCATATTTTATCTATCAAAACAATAATAGTAAAATATGTATCCCAGGATTGGGCTGCAAGCATGTGTAGATATGAAAAGACAGAGACTAAGGTCCTATTGGTCAGTAACAAAGTGATGAGTCTTTTAACGACGGTTAATAAGTGGGCTCTGGAGAAGGCAAGCAAACCTGAGCTTGGTTGGAGACATGAGAACCAGGTGTCTACTTCCAAGTAATATGGATAATTCTGTTTTTGCTTTTTTTAAAAAAAAAAAAAAAAACTGAAAAGTCTTCAGAAAAATGGATTGCAGGTATATATTCTCTTCATTTTGGGAAGGCATCCTTTCTCCCTACCCTCTACCCAAAAATCTGCTTTCAGTTTCTGTGTCGAAATGTTTCAAGTGTTATGATCTTTTATCTTTTGGACCAAATAATCTTCTTTTTCTCAGTCATATTTGGCTTATGCATGACCCTCCAATATTGCTTGTTTTATTTCTCTTCACATGTACTGTTTGTTTCTGCTTTCCCAGGAATACTCATGACAGTGAGATGTTGGGTCTCAGGAGGCTATCCAGGTGTGCAGACCTTTTTTATGCATAAACATACTTTTAATATTGTAATTCTTCTGTGACATGGTCAGTACTGACAGTATGAAAAGAAAAACTTTATGCATGTTAAACAAGTGTTTTGAGTGCCAGTTTATTTCATGAGTAGAGAAAACAGTACAGTTTAGAAGTCTAGTTAATATGTCAAAATTAGCCTCCGTATGTTCAGTATTACCTTTATTTTGTTGCTGACTTTCCTTTCCAGGGGCAAATGGCCCCCACACTTACCATTGTGGCTATGCATCTTTATCAAAAAGTAGAGGTTGGCATTGCCAGTGACATGGGCTGGCGGACACTGATAGCATCTCAAGAGTCTTTCTGACTGGGAGGGTGGAGAGGTTAGCATCAACATTGTCAATCCAAACACTCAGTGCCTGTAGGTACTTGTGCATTGTCCTGGGCTAGTGCTTCTTGTCATTTTCTTAGTCTTTGGCCCTGTCTACATCTTACTTCTTCAAGCATCCATCTCTTTAAGACGTCTTTTGTATGTTACTTAAGAATTTCAGTACAACCTATAAGTTGCCATGTTACGATGCTGAATGATAATTGTGGGGTTTTGTTGTTGTTAAGATGTATTTTTATTTCTGTGTGTGGGTGTTCTGCCCATGTGCATGTCTGCAACCGTGTGTATGTGGTGCCAACAGAGGTCAGAAGAGGGAGTCAGGTCATCTGAGACTGGGGTTAGAAGCATCCATCCATCAGGGCAGCAGCTCAGTCCCATAACCACAGCATCCAAGAGGCTCAGGAAGGAGAGCACTACCTATTTTGTTTGTTTTGTTTTTAAAAAAAGATGAAGGATTCAGAATAAAGTCCCTTCCTACTCATAATCATTGTGTAAATTAGAAAAGACACTCATTTATTTTTTAATTTCAACTACATGTGTTAGAAATTGTTCTACTATCCTGTTACTCCCAGTACAGAACCTTTTATGTCCAGTCACCTCTAAAATTATCTTTATTACAATGATGAATATGATTTGGCTTGGAATCTCTTTACGTACACAATGATGAATAGTCTTGATTTTGAGTCCCATAAGATTTATTTTAATTGGGTATTGGGACTTATACTTGTAATCTCATCACTTTTGAGAAGCAGAGGCAGAATTCTGAGTCTAGCCTAAGCTCCATAGCATGAGATTTTATCAGAAAAATAGCAAATATTTTAGCTAGGCCTGGTAGTAAACAGATGTGTACAATCCTGGCAGTGCTGGGATAGCGAGTTCTGGAATTCTCGACAGGCTCATATTATGAGACCTTATCTTGGGAAGGAAAAAAAAAACAAGATGAGTTTACTTTAATATGTTACAAGGTACTGATTCTCAAAGAATGTTTATACTGGTTAGAACGTGCACAGCCTATTTTTATAAAAGTTTTCAAAAGTAGAAGTTACCTAAATATTAGTAGTTAATAGCCAAGTGACATCGGAGACGGACAGAAAGGGAGCTGGAGAGCTGACTCCGGTGGCTGAGAGAACTCAATGATATTCTGGAGGACCCAAGTTTGATTACAGAACCTACATCAGATAGCTCACAGCTGCTTATAACCCCCAGTCCAAGGGATGCAAAGCTCTCTTCTGGCCTCCATGGGTACCTGAACGTATGTGGCATACAATCACACACACACACACACACACACACACACACACACACACACACACAC
>NW_021622683.1:0-7108 GCF_004785775.1 Grammomys surdaster | reverse complement strand
GTGCCATGGTAAGCCCGCCAAAGCTAAGCCCATCCCACGGCGTTTGGCTCGCTACGAGTAAGCAGCCAATCAGGGGGTGAATACCCCGCTCTGGGGTATATAAACAGTGCTTTCCCACGCCTTCTTGGTCTTCTTGGTTTTCTTCTACCACCATTTTGGTTTTGGGAAATAAAAGTGTTTCTACGGAAGGATTCTAGTGTGTGTGTGTGTTCGTGTGTGTGTATGGTTTCGCCGGCGAGACTACATGCGCGCGCCCCGCACATTTGGTGCCGAAACCCGGGAGAATTTTCCATCGCCGGCACGTTTTCAGAAGCCCCTCCGCCGCTTCCCATCCACGCGTGGAGAGAATCCAGAACCGTAGGACGGGGTAACGTTCTCTGAAAGATATGTTTCGATTTGATTTGATTCACTTCCCTCCCCAGTTGGCAGGAACGCTAGAGGCTTTCGCCTTGGTGCTAGCAGCATCACTTTTTCTACTCCTGGTTTTCGTGAGGGTTCGGAGAATAGTACAAATCAGCATGTCAGAGACAAAGACAGGACAGAAGCGCTTAGGAATTCAGAAAGAAAAAGGAAGAAAAAGTATATTTAAGGAAAAAGGCCTTTCCAAAGACACACAGTCTAAGGAAGTGAGAGATGAGAGAAAGAACGCTCTTGGGAGAGACGGGAGGATAGGAAGCCTCAGAAAAAGATCTCTTTATCCGGTAAAGGAAGTGCTGGGGCGTGATGCCTCTGAGTCGGAGGGGATAACTTCCTCAGAGGACTCAGATGAAGAAATAGGTAAACAGTTACCGCCGCAAAATCTAAAGCAGGGGAAAACGAGAGATAGAAGCCAGACGGCCTCTCGGCCTGTAGCGCCCTCCCAACCTAATGTTCCCGGCGCACCTCCACCTCATGTGGACGGACGCGGCTCAAGCTCCTTCCTTTCAGAGGAAGACAAAAGAAAAATGTTACAAACTTTTCCAGTGTTTGAGGACGCGGGAGGAGGCCGTGTCCACGCGCCTGTAGAGTATGCTTCTATCAAAGAATTTGCTGAATCGGTTAACAAATATGGAGTTGATGCTAATTTTACAATTATGCAGCTTGAGAGATTTGCCACTATGGCAATGACTCCGAATGATTGGCAGAACACAGTAAAAGCTGCCCTCCCTAATATGGGACAGTATATGGAATGGAAGGCCTTGTGGCACGACGCTTCTCAAGCACAGGCAAAGGCCAACGCTAATGCAGAGGGCAACCAGAGACAGTGGACTTTCGAATTATTAACAGGGCAAGGACAGTATGTTGCTGACCAGACTAACTATGATTGGGGAGCATATGGCCAGATTTCCGCCGCCGCAATTAAGGCATGGAAGGCACTCTCGAAAAGGGGTGAGGCTGGAGGAAATTTAACAAAAATATTACAAGCCCCCCAGGAGTCCTTCTCAGAATTTGTTGCTAAAATGACAGAAGCAGCAGGCAAAATTTTCGGAGACCCAGAGCAAGTCAAGCCATTGATCGAGCAATTAGTATATGAAAATGCCTCACCAGAATGTAAGGCAGCTATTGCCCCTAGGAGAAACAAAGGGCTGACAGATTGGATAAAGGTCTGCCGAGGTCTTGGAGGCCCACTGACTAACTCGGGCCTGGCAGCAGCTATCCTGCAGGGCCAGAGCCGCTCAGGTCCTGGCGGCTGTAAAGTATGTTATAATTGTGGTAAACAGGGTCATTTGAAACGAGAATGTCGTACTCCTATACAAAAGAAAACCCCTGGGTTATGTACTAAATGCAGGAAGGGATATCATTGGGCCAATGAATGTCGTTCGGTTAAGGACATTCAGGGAAGGATTATTCAACATGATCCCTCCCCTATAGAAAGAGATGAAAATATTTCAAAAAACGAATATCCGGGCCCAATGTCTCAGGGCCCGAAAAAATATGGGACACAAGCCTACAACCGGGGGAGATCTCTAACTACAGAGCTACTAGAGGGTCCGCAGGGTTGGACCTCCGCTCTATCTCCCAATTCTTATTAATGCCACATGAGGGTGTACAACCTATCCCGGTTGATTTTAAAGGTCCCCTGCCTGAGGGAAGCGTTGGCCTCATTATAGGCCGCTCCTCTCTTACCCTGAAGGGGCTTGTGGTTCATCCTGGTGTCATAGACCAAGATTATACAGGAGAACTTCAAGTTCTCTGTTCTTGCCCACAAGGCATATTTTCTATCTCCCCTGGAGATAGGATTGCTCAATTGGTTATTCTTCCAAGTTTACATAATTGTTTTCCATCCACCGGGGCGCCAAGAGGTGCCAATAGGTTCGGTTCTTCAGGAACTGACTTTGCTCATTTAGTAGTGGATCTCAAAACCAGACCCACTTTACAATTAACAATAGAAGGGAAGAGCTTTACAGGAATTTTAGACACAGGAGCTGATAAAAGTATTATTTCCTCTAACTGGTGGCCAAAAACGTGGCCTGTTACACAGTCATCCCATTCCTTACAAGGTTTGGGATATGAGGCCAACCCCACCATCAGTTCACGCTCCTTGACTTGGAAGACGCCAGAGGGTCAGACAGGAAGCTTTATACCTTATGTGCTTCCTCTCCCCGTTAACCTCTGGGGAAGAGACATTTTACAAGACCTGGGACTGACTCTAACTAATGAGTACTCTCAACAAGCTATTAATATTATGAAAAGAATGGGATATAAGGAGGGAAAAGGCCTTGGCAGAAAAGAACAAGGAAGGTTAAACCCAATCTTACAGGAGAGTAATACAGGGAGACAAGGTCTGGGTTTTCCCTAGTTGCCACTGAGGGCTCCTTGCCCATACCCTGGCTTACAGAGGAAGCCGTGTGGGTTCCTCAGTGGCCCCTATCCTCTGAAAAATTGGAAGCTGCTACAAGGCTGATTGAGGAACAGGCACAGCTTGGTCATTTAGAACCTTCTACTTCTCCTTGGAATACCCCTATCTTTGTTATAAAAAAGAAATCAGGAAAATGGAGACTTCTCCATGATCTAAGGGCCATTAATAAACAGATGCAGCTGTTTGGCTCAGTACAACGAGGGCTGCCTCTGCTCTCTGCTTTACCTAAGCAGTGGAGGATAATAATTATAGACATTAGGGATTGCTTTTTCTCCATTCCCCTACACCCGCAAGATAGGCAAAGATTTGCGTTCACCTTACCTGCTGTTAATCACCTTGAGCCAGATAAAAGATATCAGTGGACAGTTTTGCCTCAAGGCATGGCCAATAGTCCTACTATGTGTCAGCTGTATGTACAAATGGCCCTTGAACCTGTTAAGAAACAATTTCCTTCTCTACTCTTGATTCATTTTATGGATGATATTTTAATATGCCATAAAGAGTTGACCATTTTGCAGAACTCATATCCTTTATTAATTGCTACATTAAGACATTGGGGTCTGCATATTGCCACAGAGAAGGTTCAAATTTCAGAAATTGGTTCCTTTTTAGGGACAGTTATTTACCCTGAGAAAATAGTTCCTCAAAAATTAGAAGTTCACAGAAATCATTTACATACCTTAAATGATTTTCAAAAGTTATTAGGTGATATAAATTGGTTAAGACCATTTTTGAAAATTCCCTCTGCTGAATTAAAACCTTTGTTTGACATTCTGGAAGGAGATTCCCATATTTCCTCACCAAGAGCGTTAACACCGGCTGCAAACCATGGCCTGCGATTGGTGGAGGATGCCTTGCAGGAAGCTCAGCTAAAACGCATTGATGAGACCAAAACTTTTAATCTATGTGTCTTTAAAACCAGACATTTACCAACTGCCGTATTATGGCAAGATGGACCCTTATTATGGATTCATCCTAATGCCTCTCCTACAAAGGTTATTGAATGGTATCCAGATGCGGTTGCTCAGCTTGCCTTACGGGGATTAAAAGCAGCTGTCACTCATTTTGGAAGGGAGCCTAAGGTTTTAATAGTGCCTTATACTGCATATCAAGTTCAAATATTATCTGCTACCTCTGATGTTTGGGCCGTGTTGGTCACCTCCTTTAATGGCCAAATAGACAATCACTACCCTAAACATCCCATTTTACAGTTTGCCTTAACCCAAGCTATTATATTTCCACAGGTCTTATCTCAAAAGCCGCTCCCGGATGGAGTGGTTGTTTACACAGATGGGTCAAAGACAGGTGTGGGTGCTTATGTAATTGATAATAAGGTTACTGCCAAACAATATCATGAGACCTCACCTCAAGTTGTGGAATGTTTGGTAGTCCTGGAGGTTCTTGAAACCTTTCCAGGCCCTTTAAATATTGTTTCAGATTCCTTTTATGTAGTAAATACAGTTAAAGCCTTAGAAGTGGCTGGGCTAATTAGACCATCTAGTAGACTCGTAAAAGTTTTTCAAAAGATTCGATTCGCCTTAATTAATAGGAGATTCCCAGTTTTTATTACACATATCAGGGCTCACTCAGGTCTACCAGGCCCAATGTCTCATGGGAATGACCTAGCGGATCGAGCCACAAAATTGGTTGCTATTGCCTTATCTTCCAAATTAGATTTGGCCAAGGATTTTCATAAAAACTTTCATGTGACAGCAGAGACGCTACGTCGTCGGTTTGAGATAACTAGAAAGGAAGCTAGAGATATAGTTACTCAATGTCAGAATTGCTGTCAATTTTTACCAGTGCCTCATGTAGGAATTAATCCACGAGGAATTCGGCCACTACAGATTTGGCAAATGGATGTTACTCACATCCCAACCTTTGGCAAATTACGATATTTACATGTTTCCATTGACACTTATTCTGGAATTATATTTGCTTCTCCGTTGACCGGAGAAAAGGCAGCACATGTTATTCAACACTGCCTTGAGACATGGAGTGCCTGGGGGAAGCCTAGAATTCTTAAGACGGACAATGGGCCATCGTACACTTCTCAAAAGTTTAGACAGTTTTGTCGCCAAATGGAGGTAACCCATCTGACAGGCCTCCCTTATAACCCTCAAGGACAAGGCATCATAGAACGGGCTCATCGCACTCTTAAGTCTTATCTAATAAAACAAAAGGGAGGAGTCGAGGAGACCCTACCCTCAGTGCCACGAGTCATCGTTTCTATAGCACTCTTTACTCTCAATATTTTAAATCTGGACAGTCAGGGCCATTCAGCTGCTGACCGTCACTGTTTAGAGCCTGAGAGGCCGAAAGAGATGGTGAAATGGAAGGATATTTTGACCGGACAATGGAAGGGCCCAGATATTGTTTTATTAAGAACCAGGGGAGCGGTCTGTGTGTTTCCACAGGAAGAAGACAATCCGTTTTGGCTACCAGAGCGGCTGACGAGGCGACTCGCGATACTGGAAGGTGACACCCAGACAGACCCTCCAGGCTCTGATGATAGCCCTTGTACTGATCCAAGGGATACAGGTTCCTAGTATTTTTGTTTATTTTATCAAATTCCACCTTTAAGAATTGTACCAATAAAACCTGCTGGATGTCCCAGTGTTAGAATTCTAAAGATTCACTCGCACTATGGTTGCCAGAGTCACGCGATGGGTTCCCATCCCCGTGGAGACTCATTCCACTTTGTCATTATTTAGACAAAAAGGAGATTTGGTATAACTGCAGCCATAGTGACGACGATATTAATTAGTGCCGTTATCGCCACTGCCACTGAGATTGCTATGTCAACTTCTGTTCAGGTGGGCACTACCCCCAATTGTCAGCCACAGTGGCAGAGACTGTTAACCTTCAAATCCTCCGCCAGTACCCAACTAAAAGGCGGGCTAATCATCCTTAATCAACGCCTTGATTTAGTGAGAGAGAGATTAGATATCCTCTTTCAACTAGCCCAATTGAGATGTGAGAGAAAACTGGGTACACTTTACATCACCAGTGTACAGTATAAAAACTTTACTCGTGTAACTAATCTGTCCAGAAAATTGTTTCAGTATCTTACAGGAAACTGCTCAGAAAACTTCAGTGAGACACTCAGAAATTTGAGAGCAGCTGTGGTGAACATCAACTCGACGCGCGTGGATCTGTCCCTGACTGAGGGACTGTCCTCCCAGAATTCTTCAGCTTTCTTCCTTTCTTTTCCTTCCCCCCCCTTTTTTTTTTTTAAGTAAGTGGGAGTAGGCCTGTTTGGTATATCCTAAGTTGTAGTTTAGTATTCATCCTTTGATTGGTTTGCGAACTCATAGCTCAACAGAATCTTGGCAAGGCTATTATTGGCCAGGCGTTTGTGACCAAAGTACTAGGGGCTTCCCCTGCAGTGTGGTTATCACTGCCTCAATTATAAGCAGTCTCCCCCCCACGAGTAGTGGTGCTAAATGTTAGGCCATCAGCGTTGCACCCCAGAACATTTGCCCTTTACACTGGGTCAGTGAGGAGTCTTGGCCTGGCTGATTCTTGTCTGTGTAGCTGTGGTACCTGAATTTTGAGACAAACAGCCCTTGCACCCCTAGGAGATGACTCCATTGCACAGGGATGGGTGTTTGCATCTCTTTCTGTTCCCCTTAGCCCTTGCACCCAGAGGACTTGTGTTTCCATTGCACCTGGTAGGGTAAGGGAGACGGTCTTAAACTGTTGGTTCTTTGATCGCTTATTCCCCCAAGATGGAATTTGCTTGATCAGGCCTTGGGTTTGAGTCATAACTGGTACCATACTAGACAGGCCAAGGGCAGCCAGATGGATAACTCCATCCTTTTGTCTCCAGGCCGGCTGTCAATTGATCCCAACGACGGGAATAAGCTGATCTCATATGCCAGAGGTATACCACGAATGGTGATTTTACCCGGTGACAGGCATTGCGAGTGACCACTACCTGGGGCGCACATTCTGAGAATGCCAGGTGTGGGTGCGCGACCCTCGTAGCCTAGCCAGAGCGCTCACCATTCTTTGGTGCTGGCTGTGAAGAAATGTCAGTCAGCCTAGACACGGGACATTGGCCAGTGCCTGTTTGACAAATCTAAAAGGAAATAGCCAGTAGACAGATTCCTCAGCCGCTGCACCCTAGGGCTTCTGGTATATGCACCCTGTAAAGCCTCAAACATTTGAACACCACCCTCTATTTTTTAAAACAAAAAAGGGGCAGATGTTGGGAGCTGCGACGAGAGCTGACAAAGTCCGCCATCGCTAGGTGGCGCTGTCGCC
>NW_021622682.1:0-6871 GCF_004785775.1 Grammomys surdaster | reverse complement strand
AGGGAAAATTAAAAGGACCAACCAGATGAAAGATCTGAATCCTATAGCCCTGCAATGAGAATCACTCCATAATTACAGGGTCTCTCAGAGACTGAGCCACCATCAAGTAGCATACAACGGCTAGACCTAGGCCCCCAGTCCATCTGTAGCACATGTACAGCTCCGTCTTCTTGGGTGGCCTCAAACAACTGGAGTGGGGGATACGCCTAAAGCTATTGCCTGTCTGTAGAATGCATTGCCCTGACTAGACTGCCTTGTCTGGCCTCAGTAGGAGAGGATCCTCCTAACCATATAGAGACTTGATGCAGCAGCCTTGGGGGATATTCATTATGCCCCACCCTCTCAGATGAGCCTTGAGTGGAATAAAAAGAGGGACTGTTTAGGGAAGACCAGGAGAGGAGAGATAGCAAATCAGGATGTAGAAAGAATGAATGAATGTATGAATGTATGAATGAATGAATGATAAACTAATTAAATAATAAATGGAAAAGAACTCCTTTGGATATCATAATATTAAATGTCTAATTAAAAAATAAACCCCTCATCTGAAAATAGGTTATCTAATTTTACCTTAATAAACAGATATTTTCCTATGTGCTACATATGTCTCCTCCCTGTTCAGAGAAGGTCTTCCTTTTTCCCATGTCAGGACAAATTCTTATTCTCTCTTGTTCTTCTCCTTCATCCTTTATCTCCTGCCTTTGCCTCTTATTCCCTGCCCTATGTCCCTCTAGATCAAACAAGACCTCTTTGTGCTGAGAACTTTGGCTTGAATGTCCTAGGATCCTACAGGCATGGCTTTACCATCACAGTGTTGTCCTGCTGCTGTCAGAAAAAAAAAATCTGAGAATATTGAAATGGTGAGAAATTTCAGATAATTTTACCTCCAAAACTGTTCTGACTCATTAAGCACCAAGGTTATGTTGGGAAGATTCCTGAATTATGTCCATTCTTTGCATCAGCAGTCACGCTGATCTTCCATTTCTTTAGTATCTGCCACTCATAACTGCCTGACATAAGGTTCATGATGTTGAGTTTTAAAATGAGGGAATCCTGCTCTTTA
This sequence comes from Grammomys surdaster, assembly GCF_004785775.1. Taxonomy (NCBI): domain Eukaryota; kingdom Metazoa; phylum Chordata; class Mammalia; order Rodentia; family Muridae; genus Grammomys; species Grammomys surdaster. Next base: position 5,808 of record NW_021622682.1, on the reverse strand, counting down.
ACCTCAAAGAAGACAGGCACCTTATTTTGATGACATGCCTAGCAGTGAAACTTTAGTTCTGAATTATTGTTCTAGAACACATGACACAAGCATCATGAATGGCAATGGTTTATAAATAGACTATCTACTGTAATGGTACTTATGTGAGAAATTCTCTAAAAAAATATAACTAAAAATCTTAAAAATGAACAAGAAAATGTCACCTCAATATCAATTCCTTGAGTGTTCTGTGTTTAGTGTTCATTACTGAGTGTTGAGACCTGGAAATTCAGGACTGTACTCCTCTGTCAGAGCTATAGGATAATATGTGGACTGATTTTGATGAGCAAATTGATTAATTGCATGTCCTCCTCCTGTATGGTGAGCTCCTTGTTGGAATCCTAGGAGATTTATATGCTTAAAGAAATAAAAAGAAACAAAACAGAGAAAATGGGAAAGAATTGTACCACTACCTATAATTTAACGTGTATATGGGGTCTTAAAAGTTTCTTTTTGTTATTGTTTCATATGCCCTCTTTTTAAGAATAAATTTTTGCTCATATAATATATAAACTGATTATATATCCCCTCCTTCTACTCCTTCCTGTTCCTTGTCACATCTTCACATGTCTGAATCCACTTCCTTCTTGTTTTTTCATAAGAACTCTAAATGAATTCTGTAAGGGGTAAAGACAAGTAACACATGAAAGCAGATCTATCAGAATTACACCAGACTTCTTACAGAGATATGAAAAACTAGCAGATCCTATATAGAGATCATACAGACCATAAGAAACCACAGATGTGAACCCAGACTACAATACTCAGCAAAAGTCTCAAAAACCATGGATGGAGAAAACAAGATATTCCTTGAAAAAACAATTTTAAACAAAATCTTCCCATTAATCCACTCACATAGAGGATACTAGAAGCAAAACTCCAACAGAAATAGAATGACTAAATCCAACAGAACAAGGTAATTAATCATCTCACAGCAAACTAAAAGAAGAGAATCACATGCACATGATACCACCTCCAAAAACAAAATTAACAGGATTTGACAATCTTTAATCTTAAGTATCACTCAACATCCGTGAATTCAATTCTCCAATAAAAAGGTACAGGCTAAAGGACTTAATAAGTAAATAGAAACCATCATTTATTTGTGTACAGGAAACACACCTCAGAAAAAAATTCCAAGTAGATCAAGGACCTCAGTATAAAAGCACATAAACTCAATCTAGTAGAAGAGAAACTGGGTTATAGCCTTGAACACTTGAAACAGAATAAAATTTCTTGAACAGAATACCAATGCCTATGCCACTATGATCAATAATTAATAAATGGGACCTCAGGAAACTGAAAAGAATAGTAAGGCAAAGGATACTGTCAATAAGACAGAACAGCAACCTACAGATTGGGAAAAATCTTAATTAAGCCTACATCTGATAGAGGGCTAATGTCCAAAATATACAAAGAACTCAAAAAGTTAAACTCCAAAAAAAAGCAAAGCAAATAAAAAAGCCATTTCAAAAAAAAAAAAAGCAAAACAAAAAACAAATAACCCAGTCTAAAAATGGGATTCAGTTAACCAGGATTATCAACAGGAGAATTTTAAATGACTGAGAAGCACTTTAAAAAAATGTACAACATGCTGAGTCATCAGGGAAATTCACATCAATGGGACCCTGAGTTACCACCTGGCACCAATTAGAACGGAAAAGATGAAAACGACAACAAGTCTGGAAATCAACCTTCTTCCTCAGAAAATTGGAATTAGGTCTACCTGAAGACCCAGCTATACCACTTCTGGACATATACACAAGAGATGCTCCATCATATAACAAGGACCCATGCTCCACTCTGTTCTTAGGAGCCTTATTCATAACAGCCAGAAACTGGAAATAACTCAGATATTCCTTAATGAAAGAAGAGAGACAGAAAATGTAGTTCATTTTCAAAACTGAATACTATTCAGCTACTAAAAATGAGAACATCAAGAATTTTGCATGCAAAAGGATGCAACATGAGAATATCATCCTGAGTGATGTAACCCAGACCCAGAAAGAACTGTATGGTATTACTCTCCTATAAGTGGACATTACTCATAAAGTACAGAATATCCAGGCTATAATCCACAGATCAAAGGAAACTGGATAATGAGAGTCCAAGGGAGGATATATGAATCTCACTCAGAAAGGGAACCAAAATAGTAATCAGAGAGGGATGGAGAGAGAAAACTGAATGTAAGGGGTGGTGAGGAAGGGTATATGAGGAGTAGGAAATGGAAAAAAAGAAAAAGGAATGAAATGATTTTAAACATTACATTCTCATCACATTTTCCTCAATCCCAACTACTAGGAGCCTCCTGGCCAGGAATGGGTAGTGGCAGGGGCACAGAGTAGGACTTAACTGCCCCAGGACATATCCTGGAGGAGAACTTGCCTTAGCCCCAGGACACATCCCAGGAGGAGTACATTCCTTAGCCAGAAGGCATTTCCCAGATTAACATTCAGAGGAGGAAAGGAAAAGTAGATTAACATTCCTCAGATCACAGGAGAGGGAACCCACTTGTGGGTGAGGAATGCCCAGAGCACATAGACACATTCCAAAGAATGGACCAATCCTTGGAACTTACAGACTAGGGAGGTCCTTGCCACCTCATTCCCCAAAGACCAATCAGTTTAAATGTCGCACTGTTCCACCAATCATAATGTGCCTAGTCACTGTCCACCCCTTAAACTGTATAAAAACTGCTCTTAGCTCCAACTCAGGGTTCTCTTCTTACTTGCACGGGAGAGAACCCCAGTGCACTGCTTATTATTATCATTAAACCTCATGTTTTTGCAGCAAATCCCCTTTCCATGTGTGTTTCTACAGGAGCGCATCCCCTGGTTTGGATCTTAGAGTCCAATAATGGCTTTAAAGTCCAAGGGTCTCAAGGTTTTCTGGCTCTCTGACCTGCACTGAAATGCTGATGATAACTTCTAAAAAGTCCTAAAATCTTCTTCTGTGTGTAAAAGACTGCAGGCATGCGTGATTAATACCTGTAGCCTAACAGCAGATGATTAGGCAATGTGTCCTTTGTTCTATTACAGGAGGAACTGGTGGGCTCTAACTTATTCCTGCTAGTCTGAAGCCACAGGACGAAAAAGACACTTAGAGAAGTTATTATAGAGATTATTACTAAGTTGTAAAAAGTTTCCTATGAAAGCTATCTAAGGGGAAAAGTGGAAAGGTCCTAAGTGGGGAAAAGGAAAAAATTCTAACAAAGGAAAAATTCTAAGCAAAAAAATTCTAGGGAGGGTAAAGCTAAAGGAAGGGATGAATGGCTAACTATGACTACTACATTTCCAACTACCCTACCATTCTCATTGTCTTTGTCTTCAGTACTTATGCATCTTTCAGAATAAATGGTCATATATTACAAAGTTCATCACAAGTTCACACCAAAAATCAAACCATAAATTGAAATAGAAGTTTACAACAGAGAATGTTTACATGCACATCCATTAGGAGTAATTATCTGTCTAAACATCCATCACCTGTCTAGTGCTACAGGTTCACTGAAGGTTTAAAACTATAAGAAATTAGAGAAGTTTTGTATAGATAAACTAAGGCAATGTTTTCTCTTCTGTCCTAGAACCTATAATAAATCATGGGTTCCTTTTAGTGACCTTTGGTTAATTGTTTTACCACCTTATTGGAATGTGCTCTGACTAGGAGAAAGTCTGGTTGCTATCTAAGGACAATTAACTGATGACAACCAGGTTACTGTCAGAAATCTGATTGTAGTTTTGACTACCAGAAACGGACCTAATAGCAGTCCCACTATAAAAGAGCTTAATAATCATTGATATAATTTTAGGAATTTTTACAGGATCATCATTAAGACTTAAGAAGTCATCTACTTGTCTATATAGCATCAGTACAAGACAGTACATCGTGGTGCGTCTACAGAGATCTGCTTCAAAGGGGTGTGCTATTGCTTAGTGATTGTTACATATGTTTAATCATAATGATGATGATGAAGAAAGAGAAGAAGAAGGAGAAGGAGAAGGAGAAGGAGAAGGAGGAGAAGGAGAAGGAGAAGGAAAGGAGAAGGAGAAGGAGAAGGAGAAGGAGAAGGAGAAGGAGAAGGAGAAGGAGAAGGAGAAGGAGAAGGAGAAGGAGAAGGAGAAGTAGAAGGAGAAGGAGAAGGAGAAGGAGAAGAAAAGCATATTAATACCAGCAATCTTTCCCTAAATAAGTCCCTCACAGCCTTGCTGGATGAGGACAAATTTATCTAGAATAACAAAAACCCAGGATAACAAAAACTATTCTCAACACAAAAGAATTTATGAAGGAATCACCATCCCTGTCCTCTGTACTACAGAACAATGGTGATAAAAGCTTCACAGTACTGGTCCAGAGATAAGCAAGAAACTCAATGAAATAGAATTGAAGAACCAGAAATGAAGCCACCTACCTATGGTCAATTGATCTTTGATGACGAAGTTAAAACCATTCACTGGATAATGACAGCATTTTCAACAAATGGTGCTGGCTCAACTGGAGGTCAGCATGTAGAAGAATGCAAATTGATCCATTCTTATCTCCTTGTACAAAGCTCAAGTCCAAATGGATTAAGGACAGTCACATAAAAGAAAATACGCTGAAACTATTGAAGAGAAAGTGGGTCAAAGACTTGAATCCTTGGGCACAGGGGAAAAGTTGCTTGTCAGAACACCAATGGCGCATGCTCTAAGATCAAGAATTGACAAATGGGACTTCATAAAATTGCAAAGCTTCTGTAAGGCAAAGGACACGGTCAGTAGAACAAAATGGCAACTAACAGATTGGAAAAAAAACCTTTACCAATTCTACATCAGATAGAGGGCTAATATCCAATATATACAAAGAACTCAAGAAATTACACTCCAGGCAATCAAATAACCCTATTAAAAAATAAAGCACAGAGCTAATCAAAGAATTAACAACTGAGGAAACTTAAATGATCAGAAACACCTAAAGAAATGTTCAAAACCCTTAGTCATCAGGTAAATGCAAATCAAAAGAACCCTGAGTTTCCACTTCACACCAGTCAGAATGGCTTACATAAAAAAAATTAGGGTATACCAGATGCTGGCAAGGGTGTAGAGAAAGAGATACACTCCTCCATTGTTGGTAAATTTGCAAGCTGTTACAACAACTGGAAATCTTTCTGGCAATTCCTCAGAAAACTGGACATAGTGCTACCTGAGGACCCAGATATACTAGTCCTGGGAGTATACCCAAAAGATGTTCCACATATAACAAAGATACATGTTCCACTATGTACATAGCCTTATTTATAACAGCCAGAAGCTGGAAAGGTCCCAGAAGTCCTTCAGCACAAAAATGGATACAGAAATTTCAGTACTTTTACATAATGGAATACTACTCAGCTATTAAAAACAATGAATTTATAAAAATCTTTAGCCAAATGAATGGAACTAGAAAATATCAACCTGAGTGAGGTAACATAATCACAAAAGAACACACATGGTATGCAGTCACTGATAAGTGGTTATTAGTCCAAAAGCTCACAATACCTAATGTACAACATGCAGACTACATGAAGCTTAAGAAGACAGAACACCAAAGTGTGGGTGCTTTGGTTTATCTTGGAATGAGTAAAAAAATATTCATGGCAGCAGGTATGGAGATAAAGTGTGGAGCAGAAACTGGAGGAGAGGCCTTCTAGAGACTGCCCCACCTGGGGATCAATCCCATGTGCAATATCCAACTACACACACTGTTATGGATGCTAGGAAGTACATGATGACAGCAGCCTGATATAGCTGTCTC
>NW_021622681.1:0-2194 GCF_004785775.1 Grammomys surdaster | reverse complement strand
TCTGAATCCTATAGTCCTGCAATGAGAATCACTCCATAATTACAGGGCCTCTCAGAGACTGAGCCACCATCAAGTAGCATACATGGGCTAGACCTAGGACCCTAGTCCATTTGTAGCACATGTACAGCTCAGTCTTCTTGGGTGGCCTCAAACAACTGGAGTGGGGGATACGCCTAAAGCTATTGCCTGTCTGTAGAATGCATTCCCCTGACTTGACTGCCTTGTCTGGCCTCAGTAGGAGAGGATCTCCCTAAACATATAGAGACTTGATGCAGCAGCCTTGGGAGATATTCATTATGCCCCACCCTCTCAGATGACCCTAGAGTGGAATAAAAAGAGGGACTGTTTAGGGAAGACCAGGAGAGGAGAGACAGCAAATCAGGATGTAAATTGAATGAATGAATGAATGAATGAATGAATGAATGAATGATAAATTAATTAAATAATAAATGGAAAAGAACTCCTTTGGATCTCCTAATATTAAATGTCTAATTAAAAAAATAAACCCCTCATCTGAAAATAGGTTATCTAATTTTACATTAATAAACAGATATTTTCCTATGTTCTACATATGTCTCCTCCCTGTTCAGAGAAGGTCTTCCTTTTTCCCACATCAGGACAAATTCTTATTATCCCTTGTTCCCTCTATCTTCTCCGTCATCCTTTATCTACTGTCTTTGCCTCTTATTCCCTGTCCTATGTCCCTCTAGATCAAACAAGACCTCTTTGTGCTGAGAACTTTGGCTTGAATGTCCTGGGATCCTACAGGCGTGGCTTTACCATCACAGTGTTGTCCTATTGCTGTCAGAAAAATAAAATCTGAGAATAGTGAAATGGTGAGAAATTTCAGATAATTTTGCCTCCAAAACTGCTCTGCCTCATTTATCACCAAGGTTATGTTGGGAAGATTCCTGAATTATGTCCATTCTTTGCACCAGCAGTCACGCTGCTCTTCCATTTCTTTAGTATCTGCCACTCATAACTGCCTCCCATAAGGTTCATGCTGTTGAGTTTTAAAATGAGGGAATCCTGCTCTTTAACCTCAAAGAAGACAGGCACCTTATTTTGATGACATGCCTAGCAGTGAAACTTTAGTTCTGAATATTGTTCTAGAACACATGACACAAGCATCATGAATGGCAATGATTTATAATAGAGTATCTACTGTAACGGTACTCATGTGAGAAGTTCTCTAAAAAAATATAATTAAAAACTTAAAAATGAACAAGAAAATGTCACCTTAATATCAACTCCTTGAGTGTTCTGTGTTTAGTATTCATTACTGAGTGTTGAGACCTGGAAATTCAGGATTGTATTCCTCTGCCAGAGCTATAAAATCAGATGTGGACTGATTTTGATGAGCAAATTGATTAATTGCATGTCCTCCTCCTGTATGGTGAGCTCCTTGTTGGAATCCTAGGAGATTTATATGCTTAAAGCAATAAAAAGAAAGAAAACAGAGAAAATGCGAAAGAATTATACCACTACCTATAATTTAACGTGTATGTGGGGTCTTAAAATTTTCTTTTTGTTATTGTTCCATATGCCCTCTTTTTAAGAATAAATTTTTACTCATGTAATATATAAACTGATTATATTTCCCCTCCTTCTACTCCTTCCTGTTCCGTGTCACATCTTCTCATGTCTGAATCCACTTCCTTCTTGTTTTTCATAAGAACACTAGATGAATTCTGTAAGGAGTAAAGACAAGTAACACATGAAAGCAGATCTATCAGAATTACACCAGACTTCTAACAGAGATGTGAAAAGATAGCAGATCCTATATAGAGATCATACAGACCCTAAGAAACCACAGATGGGAGCCCAGACTACAATACCCAGCAAAAGTCTCAATCACCATGGATGGAGAAAACAAGATATTCCATGAAAAAACAATGTTAAACAAAATCTTCCCATTAGTCCATCCACACAGAGGATACTAGAAGCAAAACTCCAACAGAAATAGAATAACTAAACCCAACAGAACAAAAGTAATTAATCATCTCACATCAAACTTAAAAGAAGAGAATCACATCCACATGATACCACCTCCAAAAACAAAATTAACAGGAGTTAACAATCTTTGATCTTTAGTATCAGTCAACATCCATGGACTCAATTCCCCAATAAAAGATACAGGCTAAAGAACTTAATAAGTAAACAGAAACCATCATTTATTTGTGTACAGGAAACA
>NW_021622680.1:0-4269 GCF_004785775.1 Grammomys surdaster | reverse complement strand
AATGTCCAAAATATATAAAGAACTAAAAAGTTAAACTCCAAAAAAAAAAAAAACACAAAGCAAATAAAAAAGGCATTTCAAAAAACAAAAAACAAAGAAACAACAACAACAAAAAAAACAAGTAGCCCAGTCTAAAAATGGGATTCCGTTAAACAGGATTATCAACAGAAGAATTTTAAATGACTAAGAAGCACTTAAAAAAAACTGTGCAACATGCTGAGTCATCACGGAAATTCACATCAATTGGACCCTGAGTTTCCATCTGGCACCAATTAGAACAGAAAAGATCAAAAACACAACCGCTCTGGAAATCAACCTTCTTCCTCAGAAAATTGGAAATAGATCTACCTGAAGACCCAGCTATACCACTTCTGGACATATACACAAGAGATGCTCCACCATTCAACAAGGACCCATGCTCCACTCTGTTCTTAGGTGCCTTATTCATAATACCCAGAAACTGGAAATAACTCAGATGTTCCTTAATGAAAGAAGAGAGACAAAAAATGTAGTTCATTTTCAAAACTGAATACTATTCAGCTACTAAAAATGAGAACATCAAGAATTTGGCATGCAAAAGGATGGAACATGAGAATATCATCCTGAGTGATGTAACCCAGTCCCAGAAAGAACTGTATGGTATTACTACTCTCTTATAAGTGGACATTACTCATAAAGTACAGAATATCCAGGCTATAATCCACAGACCAAAGGAAACTGGATAATGAGAGTCCAAGGGAGGATATATGAATCTCACTCAGAAAGGGAACCAAAATAATAATCAGAGAGGGATGGAGAGGGAAAACTGAATGTAAAGGGTGATGAGGAAGGGTATATGGGAAGTAGGAAATGGAAAAAAAGAAAAAGGAATGAAATGATTTTAAACATTACATTCTCATCACATTTTCCTCAATCCCAACTACTGGGAGCCTCCTGGCCAGGAATGAGTAGTGGCAGGGTCACAGAGTAGGACTTAACTGCCCCAGGACATATCCTGGAGGAGAACATGCCTTAGCCCCAAGACACATCCCAGGAGGAGCACATTCCTTAGCCAGAAGGCATTTGCCAGATTAACATTCAGATGACGAAAGGAAAAGTAGATTAACATTACTCAGATCACAGGGGGGGAACCCACCTGTGGGTGAGAAATTCCCAGAGCACATAGACATATTCCAAAGAAGGGACCAATCCTTGGAACTTACAGACAAGGGAGGCCCTTGCCACCTCATTCCCCAAAGACCAATCATTTTAAAATTTGCACTGTTCCACCAATCATATTGTACCTAGTCACTGTCCACCCCTTAAACTGTACAAAAACTGCTCTTAGCTCAAACTCAGGGTTCTTTCCTTACTTGCACGCGAGAGAACCCCAGTGCACTGGTTATTATTATCATTAAACCTCATGTCTTTGCAGCGAATCCCCTTTCCATGTGTGTTTCTGCAGGAGCGTATCCCCTGGGTTGGATCTTAGAGTCCAACAATGGCTTTAAAGTCCAAGGGTCTCAAGGATTTCTGGCTCTCTGACCTGTACCAAAATGCTGATGATAACTTCTAAAAAGTCCTAAAATCTTCTACTGAGGGTAAAAGACTGCAGGCATGGGTGATTAATACCTGTAGCCTAATAGCAGATGATTAGGAAATGTGTCCTTTGTTCTATTACAGCAGGAACTGCTGAGCTCTAACTTATTCCTGCTAGTCTGAAGCCAAAGGAAGAAAAAGACACTTAGAGAAGTTATTATAGACTTTATTACTAAGTTGTAAAAAGTTTCCTATGAAACTATCTAAGGGGAAAAGTGGAAAGGTCCTAAGTGGAGAAAAGGAAAAAATTCTAACAAAGAAAAATTTCTAAGCAAAATAATTCTAGGCAGAGAAAAAGGAAATTAAGGGACGACGAATGGCTAACTATGACTACTACATTTCCAAGTATCCTACCACTCTCTTTGTCTTTGTCTTCAGTACTAATGCATCTTTCAGAGTACGTGGTCACATATTACAACGTTCATTATAAGTTAACACCAAAAATCAAATCATAAATTGAAATAGAAGTTTACAACAGAGAATGTTTACATGCATATCTATTAGGAGTAATTATCTGACTAAACATCCATCACCTGTCTAGTGCTACAGGTTCACTGAAGGTTTAAAACTATAAGAAATTAGTGAAGTTTTGTATAGATAAACTAAGGCAATGTTTTCTCTTCTGTCCTAGAACCTATAATAAATCATGGGTTCCCTTTTAGTGACCTTTGGTTAATTGTTTTACCACCTTATTGGAATGTGCTCTGACTAGGAGAAAGTCTGGTTGCTATCTAAGGACAATTAACTGATGACAATCAGGTTACTGTCAGAACTCTCATTGTAGTTTTGACTACCAGAAACGGACCTAATAGCAGTCCCACTATAAAAGAGATTAATAATCATTGATATAATTTTAGGAATTCTTATAGGATCATCATTAAGACTTAAGAAGTAATCTACTTGTCTATATAGCATCACTACAAGACAGTACATCGTCTTGCGTCTGCAGAGATCTGCTCCAAAGGGGTGTGCTATTGCTTAGTGATTGTTACATATGTTTAATAATAATGAAGAAGGAGAAGAAGAAGAAGAAGAAGAAGAAGAAGAAGAAGAAGAAGAAGAAGAAGAAGAAGAAAAGCATATTAATAGCAAGAATCTTTCCCTAAATAAGTCCCTCACAACCTTGCTGGATGGGGGCAAATTTATCTAGAATAGCAAAAACCCAGGATAGCAAAACCTATTCTCAACACAAAAGAATTTCTGAAGGAATCACCATCCCTGACTTCTGTACTACAGAACAATGGTGAGAAAAGCTTCACAGTACTGGTCCAGAGATAAGCAAGAAACTCAATGAAATAGAATTGAAGAACCAGAAATGAAGCCACCTACCTATGATCACTTGATCTTTGATGACGAAGTTAAAACCATTCACTGGATAATGACAGCATTTTCAACAAATGATTCTGGCTCAACTGGAGGTCAGCATGTAGAAGAATGCAAATGGATCCATTCTTATCTCCTTGTACAAAGCTCAAGTACAAATGGATTAAGGACAGTCACATAAAAGAAAATACACTGAAACTTTTGAAGAGAAAGTGGGGCAAAGACTTGAATCCTTGGGCACAGGGGAAAAGTTGCTGAACAGAACACCAATGGCGCATGCTCTAAGATCAAGAATTGACAAATGGGACCTCATAAAATTGCAAACCTTCTGTAAGGCAAAGGACACGGTCAGTAGAACAAAATGGCAACTAACAGATTGGAATAAAATCTTTACCAATTCTACATCAGATAGAGGGCTAATATCCAATATATACAAAGAACTCAAGAAATTACACTCCAGGCAATCAAATAACCCTATTAAAAAATAAAGCGCAGAGCTAATCAAAGAATTAACAACTGTGGAAACTTAAATGATCAGAAGCACCTAAAGAAATGTTCAAAACCCTTAATCATCAGGTAGATGCAAATCAAAAGAACCCTGAGTTTCCACTTCACACCAGTCAGAATGGCTTAAATAAAAAAATTAGGGTATAGCAGATGCTGGCAAGGGTGTAGAGAAAGAGATACACTCCTCCATTGTTGGTAAATTTGCAAGCTGTTACAACAACTGGAAATCTTTCTGGCAATTCCTCAGAAAACTGGACATAGTGCTACCTGAGGACCCAGATATACTAGTCCTCGGAGTATACCCAAAAGATGTTCCACATATAACAAAGATACATGTTCCACTATGTTCATAGCCTTATTTATAACAGCCAGAAGCTGGAAAGGTCTCAGAAGTCCTTCAGCACAAAAAATGGATACAGAAATTTCAGTACTTTTTTTTTTAATGGAATACTACTCAGCTATTAAAAACAATGAATTTATAAAAATCTTTAGCCAAATGAATGGAACTAGAAAATATCAGCCTGAGTGAGGTAACATAATCACAAAAGAATACACATGGTATGCACTCACTGATAAGTGGTTATTAGTCCAAAAGCTCACAATACCTAAGGTACAACACACAGACTACATGAAGCTTAAGAAGACAGAACACCCTAGTGTGGGGACTTTGGTTTATCTTGGAAGGAGTAAAAAAATATTCATGGCAGCAGGTATGGAGATAAAGTGTGGAGCAGAAACTAGAGGAGAGGCCTTCTGGAGACTGCCCCACCTGGGGATTCATCCCATGTGCAATATCGAACTGGACACACTGTTGTGGATGCTAGGAAGTACATGATGACAGCAGCCTGATATAGCTGTCTC
>NW_021622679.1:0-2092 GCF_004785775.1 Grammomys surdaster | reverse complement strand
AGGCCCCCAGTCCATTTGTAGCACATGTACAGCTCAGTCTTCTTGGGTGGTCTCAAACAACTGGAGTGGGGGATACGCCTAAAGCTATTGCCTGTCTGTAGAATGCATTGCCCTGACTAGACTGCCTTGTCTGACCTCAGTAGGAGAGGATCTCCCTAAACATATAGAGACTTGATGCAGCAGGCTTGGGAGATATTCATTATGCCCCACCGTCTCAGATGAGCCTTGAGTGGAATAAAAAGAGGGACTGTTTAGGGAAGACCAGGAGAGGAGAGACAGCAAATCAGGATGTAAAATGAATGAATGAATGAATGAATGAATGAATGAATGATAAATTAATTAAATAATAAATGGAAAAGTACTCCTTTGGATATCCTAATATTAAATGTCTAATTAAAAAAGAAATCCCTCATCTGAAAATATGTTATCTAATTTTACCTTAATAAGAATATATTTTCCTATGTGCTACATATGTCTCCTCCCTGTTCAGAGAAGGTCTTCCTTTTTCCCACATTGGGACAAATTCTTATTCTCCCTTATTCCCTCCATCTTCTCCTTAATCCCTTATCTCCTGCCTTTGCTTTTTATTCCTTGCCCTATGTCCCTCTGGATCAAACAAGACCTTTTTGTGCTGAGAACTTTGGCTTGAATGTCCTGGGATCCTACAGGCATGGCTTTACAATCACAGTTTTGTCCTGCTGCTCTCAGAAAAAAAAATCTGAGAATATTGAAATGGTGAGAAATTTCAGATAATTTTATCTCCAAAACTGCTCTGCCTCACTTAGCACCAAGATTATGTAGGGAAGATTCCTGAATTATGTCCATTCTTGCACCAGCAGTCACGCTGCTCTTCCATTTCTTTAGTATCTGCCACTCATAACTGCCTGCCATAAGGTTCATGGGGTTGAGTTTTTAAATGAGGGAATCCTGTTCTTTAACCTCAAAGAAGACAGGCAACTTATTTTGATGACATGCCTAGCAGTGAAACTTTAGTTCTGAATTATTGTTCTAGAACACATGACACAAGCATCATGAATGGCAATGGTTTATAAATAGAGTATCTTCTGTAATGATACTCATGTGATAAATTCTCTAAAAAAAAATTTAAAAACTTAAAAATGAACAAGAAAATGTCATCTTAACATCAATTCCTTGAGTGTTCTGTGTTGAATGTTCATTACTGAATGTTGAGACTTGGAAATTCAGGATTGTACTCCTCTGTCAGAGCTATAGGATCAGATGTGGACTGATTTTGATGAGCAAATTGATTAATTGCATGTCTTCTTCCTGTATGATGAGCTCCTTGTTGGAATCCGAGGAAATTTGTATGCTTAGAGAAATAAAAAGAAAGAAAACAGAGAAAATGGGAAAGAATTATACCACTACCTATAATTTAACATGTATGTGGGGTCTTAAAAGTTTCGTTTTGTTATTGTTTCATATGCCCCATTTTTAAGAATAAATTTTTGCTCATATAATATGAAAACTGATTATATTTCCCCTCCTTCTACTCCTTCCTGTTCCTTGTCACATCTTCTCATGTCTGAATCCACTTCCTTCTTGTTTTTCATAAGAACACTAAATGAATTCTGTAAGGGGAAAAGACAAGTAACACATGAAAGCAGATCTATCAGAATTACACCAGACTTCTAACAGAGATGTGAAAAAATAGCAGATCCTATATAGAGATCATACAGACCCTAAGAAACCACAGATGGGAGCCCAGACTACAACACCCAGCAAAAGTCTCCATCACCATGAATGGAGAAAACAAGATATTCCATGAAAAAACAATTTTAAACAAAATCTTCCCATTAGTCCATCCACACAGAGGATACTAGAAGCAAAACTCCAACAGAAATAGAATAACTAAACCCAACAGAACAAAAGTAATTAATCATCTCACATCAAACCTAAAAGAAGAGAATGACATGCACATGATACCACCTCCAAAAACAAAATTAACAGGAGTTAACAATCTTTGATCTTTAGTATCAGTCAACATCCATGGATTCAATTCCCCAATAAAAGGTACAGGCTAAAGGACTTAATAAGTAAACAGAAACCATCATTTATTTGTGTACAGGAAACA
>NW_021622678.1:0-3632 GCF_004785775.1 Grammomys surdaster | reverse complement strand
AAACAAAAACAAGTAGCCCAGTCTAATAATGGTATTTAGTTAAACAGGATTATCAACAGAAGAATTTTAAATGACTGAGAAGCACTTAAAAAAAAAATGTACAACATGCTGAGTCATCACGGAAATTCACAACTATTGGACCCTGAGTTTCCATCTGGCACCAATTAGAACAGAAAAGATCAAAAACACAACCACTCTGGAAATCAACCTTCTTCCTCAGAAAATTGGAAATAGGTCTACCTGAAGACCCAGCTATACCACTTCTGGACATATACACAAGAGATGCTCCACCATTAAACAAGGACCCGTGCTACAATCTGTTCTTAGGAGCCTTATTCATAATACCCAGAAACTGGAAATAGCTCAGATGTTCCTTAATGAAAGAAGAGAGACAGAAAATGTAGTTCATTTTCAAAACTGAATACTATTCAGCTACTAAAAATGAGAACATCAAGAATTTGGCATGCAAAAGGATGGAACATGAGAATATCATCCTGAATGATGTAACCCAGACCCAGAATGCTCTGTATGGTATTACTATTCTCTTATAAGTGGATATTACTCATAAAGTACAGAATATCCAGGCTATAATCCACAGACCAAAGGAAACTGGATAATGAGAGTCCAAGGAAGGATATATGAATCTCACTCAGAAAGGGAACCAAAATAGTAATCAGAGGGGGATGGAGAGAAAAAACTGAATGCAAGAGGTGATGAGGAAGGGTATATGGGAATTAGGAAATGGAAAAAAAGAAAAAGGAATGAAAGGTTTTTAAACATTACATTCTCATCATATTTTCTTCAATCCCAACTACTGGGAGCCTCCTGACCAGGAGAGGGTAGTGGCAGGGGCACAGAGTAGGACTTAACTGACTGCCCCAGGACATATCCTGGAGGAGAACATGCCTTAGCCCCAGGACACATCCCAGGAGGTGCACATTCCTTAGCCAGAAGGCATTTGCCAGATTAACATTCAGAGGAGGAAAGGAAAAGTAGATTAACATTCCCCAGATCACAGGGGAGGGAACCCACCTGTGGGTGAGAAATGCCCAGAGCACATAGACACATTCCAAAGAAGGGACCAATCCTTGGAACTTACAGACTAGGGAGGTCTTTGCCATCTTATTCCTCAAAGACCAATCAGTTTAAAAGCTGCACTGTTCCACCAATCATATTGTGCCTAGTCACTGTCCACCCCTTAAACTGTATAAAAACTGTCCTGAGCTCCAACCCAGGGTTCTCTTCTTACTTGCACGCAAGAGAACCCCAGTGAACTGGTTATTATTATCATTAAACCTCATGTTTTTGCAGCGAATCCCCTTTCCATGTGTGTTTCTGCAGGAGCACATCCCTTGGTTTGGATCTTAGAGTCCAACAATGGCTTTAAAGTTCAAGAGTCTCAAGGCTTTCTGGCCATCTGACCTGTACCGAAATGCTGATGATAACTTCTAAAAAGTCCTAAAACCTTCTTCTAAGGGTAAAAGACTGCAGACTTAGGTGATTATCACCTGTAGCCTAACAGGAGAGGATTAGGCATTGTGTCCTTTGTTCTATTACAGCAGGAACTGCTGGGCTCTAACTTATGCCTGCTAGTCTGTAGCCACAGGAAGAAAAAGACACTTAGAGAATTATTATAGAGATTATTACTAAGTTGTAAAAAGTTTCTTATGAAAACTATCTAAGGGGAAAAGTTGAAAGGTCCTAAGTGGGGAAAAGAAAAAATTTCTAACAAAGGAAAAATTCTAAGCAAAAAAATTCTAGGCAGGGTAAAGGTAAAGGAAGGGACGAATGGCTAACTATGACTACTACATTTCCAGCTACCCTACTATTCTCTATGTCTTTGTCTTCAGTACTTATGCATCTTTCAGAGTACATGGTCACATATTACAACGTTCATCACAAGTTCACACCAAAAATCAAATCATAAATTGAAATAGAAGTTTACAACAGAGATGTTTACATGCATATCCATTAGGAGTAATTATCTGACTAAACATCCATCACCTGTCTAGTGCTACAGGTTCACTGAAGGTTTAAAACTATAAGAAATTAGTGAAGTTTTGTATAGATAAACTAAGGCAATGTTTTATCTTCTGTCCTAGAACCTATAATAAATCATGGGTTCCCTTTTAGTGACCTTTGGTTAATTGTTTTACCACCTTATTGGAATGTGCTCTGACTAGGAGAAAGTCTGGTTGCTATCTTAGGGCAATTAACTGATGACAATCAGGTTACTGTCAGAAATCTCATTGTAGTTTTGACTACCAGAAATGGACCTAATAGCAGTCCCACTATAAAAGAGATTAATAATCATTGATATAATTTTAGGAATTCTTATAAGATCATCATTAAGACTTAAGAAGTCATCTACTTGTCTATATAGCATTAGTACAGGACAGTACATCATCATGGGTCTGCAGAGATCTGCTCCAAAGGGGTGTGCTATTGCTTAGTGATTGTTACATATGTGTAATAATAATGATGATGATGAAGGAGAAGAAGAAGAAGAAGAAGAAGAAGAAGAAGAAGAAGAAGAAGAAGAAGAAGAAGAAGAAGAAGAAGAAGAAAAGCATATTAATAGCAGGAATCTTTCCCTAAATAAGTCCCTCACAGCCTTGCTGGATGAGGGCAAATTTATCTAGAATAGCAAAAACCCAGGATAACAAAAACTATTCTCAACACAAAAGAATTTCTGAAGGAATCACCATCCCTGACCTCTGTACTACCGAACAATGGTGAGAAAAGCTTCACAGTATTGGTCCAGAGATAAGCAAGAAATTCAATGGAATAGAATTGAAGAACCAGAAATGAAGCCACCTATCTATGGTCACTTGATCTTTGATGATGAAGTTAAAACCATTCACTGGATAATGACAGCATTTTCAACAAATGGTTCTGGCTCAACTGGAGGTCAGCATGTAGAAGAATGCAAATTGATCCATTTTTATCTCCTTGTACAAAGCTCAAGTCCAAATGGATTAAGGACAGTCACATAAAAGTAAATACACTGAAACTATTGAAGAGAAAGTGGGGCAAAGATTTGAATCCTTGGGCACAGGGGAAAAGTTGCTTAACAGAACACCAATGGCACATGCTCTAAGATCAAGAACTGACAAATGGGAACTCATAAAATTGCAAAGCTTTTGTAAGGCAAAGGACACAGTCAGTAGAACAAAATGGCAACTAACAGATTGGAAAAAAATCTTTATCAATTCTACATCAGATAGAGGGCTAATATCCAATATATACAAAGAACTGAAGAAATTACACTCCAGGCAATCAAATAACCCTATTAAAAAAATAAAGCACGGAGCTAATCAAAGAATTCACAACTGAGGAAACTTAAATGATCAGAAACACCTAAAGAAATGTTCAAAACCCTTAGTCATCAGGTAGATGAAAATCAAAAGAACCCTGAGTTTCCACTTCACACCAGTCAGAATGGTTTAAATAAAAAAATTAGGGTATACCACATGATGGCAAGGGAGTAGAGAAAGAGATACACTTCTCCATTGTTGGTAAATTTGCAAGCTGTTACAACAACTGGAAATCTTTCTGGCAAATTCCTCAGAAAATTGAACATAGTGCTACCTGAGGACCCAGATATACTAGTCCTGGGAGTATACCCAAAA
>NW_021622677.1:0-1880 GCF_004785775.1 Grammomys surdaster | reverse complement strand
CTAACACGGTCCACCCATGTTTGAAGGACAAACAGGGCCTTATACTTCCCCCTTAAGGCAGCTTAGAGCCTGATGCCTCTGAAGGCTCACATTTAATGGCATGGCACAGTAAAAGGGGCCTTACTAATTCTTTGAAGTTCCTTGTCCTGAAGAGTTTGGATTAACTCACAGCATAACAACAACCCAACATAAAAATGGTGACTGCCTAGCTTGATTCTGTCCTAGGGAGGTGGGTACTCAAGAATGTTCCTGGAGGCATAACTCATGAGCATCACATTTATTAAAATTCTGTGTAAAACTCCTATGAGACAATCCACTGTGGTGCCCACTTATTTCCTGCCACTATGCAGCCCAGAGGAGAGTAGGATGAGGAATTCCAGGAAGAGCAATTATGTGTGAACCAGACAGGCATAACAGCTTCTATCTCTAGAAAGTTCTAATACCTATCCACAAAAGAGAAACTTGGAAAGGACGACATCACTGACTGGAGTCCCAGATGACTGGAATCTGTTCTGACAGGTGTTCCTTTTGACTCCAGGTTTATACCCACTGGAATACCGGATGGATGGAGTGCCTGTGGGCTTGGGGTCCCCTCTAACTAGAATCAAAGATGACCGAAGTCCCTACAATTGGTATCCTCACTGACTGTAGGAACCATTCAGCCACACACTAGAAACCCTGCCAACTAAAACTCATTCTCACTAGAGTCACATGCTGAATGGAGCTGCCTGTTGACTGGACTTCCCACTGACTGGTATTCCTAGTGGATGGCAGGCCCACTGACTGGAATCTTTGTTGACTAGGTTCTGTACTAACTGAGATGCCAATGATTGGACTCTCTGCTGGCTATGAGACAGTTCTACTCTTCTTGGGCAGTTGACTTGCCTCTAAGTTTGGAGTGGACAGACAGTGAAGAGAGACAAAAACAGAGAGTTTTACTTCCAACATGGGAATTTTATTGAGACAGCTAAATATATGAATAGAACCCCCAAAATAGAAACATTAGGACTCTCATTGGCAGTAGAATATGAATCAAGAAAGACAGGGAGAGATATAACCATCTCTTATAAATGATATAACCATCATTTAGGAGATCCCCAAAGTCAAGAAAGAATAGTCTTCTGTGTAGGGTAAGTGCTAGAAGCAGCAATTCTCAGAGGGCAGAAAGGTCCCCTCCACAGGAGCCAGTCCCTTACTGTAGCTGCATGGTGAGTTTTAGTGGAAGGAACAGGAGTGTGCTCCCAGCCTGCACTGGAGCATTAAATGTGGGGTGGTCCACTTCTGTAAGATCTTGAGAGCGGCATCAGTCTCCCTCCTTTCTTTTCTCACAAGCAGGCTTATGGATCTGGCTCTGAAGACTTCATTCTTCCTCTGATGTCCGATATCCTGGGTACTAGGTCATCAGCCAGAAGGAAGGCCACTGAGAGGAAGATTGAAAAGATGTAGATATATCTGCTCATGGTTGGGCTTCTGCATGAACTGGGGTGAGGAAAGGCCAATTGGAAAGAGCCTGTCAAACCCAAAGAAGAGAAAGTCAAAGGCATGGCAAGAGCATGTGGGGTGGTTTCAATCAGGGCCACTGCTCTGCTGCTGCTTCTGTGCCTTTCTTCTATGTGGAAGAGGAAGTTGGGAGGTAGGAGTAGGGGACTGTGCAGAGAGTGTTCCTTTTGCTGTTGCTTCTGCTTATCTCCACCTGCTGTTAGCTTCCTGGTCCTCATCACCTAGAATTCCCTGAGAGACTCTCAGATGACAGGAATACTCCCATGGGAAACCCATCTCTGTTGTCTACCTCCTTCCTAGCCAAAGGAGCATTTTAGGTCAGGAAAGAGATGCTTGTAGCAGGCAATGTTTCCCATGATTTTCTTTCTGCATCTATGTGT
>NW_021622676.1:0-2597 GCF_004785775.1 Grammomys surdaster | reverse complement strand
GAGAGGTGCTGTGATAAATCCTGCAGGACCAGCTGGAAGAGGATTTCTTTCTTCTGCAATAGTGGTCCCATACTTCATGACCTTTGTACTCAGGTTCATCTCAGAGACTACAGAGAGTTGTACTCAACTGATAGTTCTGTCACAAACCAGCAATCAGAAGTGACACAGATGCCAAACAAGCAATGCACACGGAGATCTACTGATTACAGTCAAAGGCTTGGAGCTTTGCAATGAGAGAGTCGGGGAGAATGCTTTTAGTTGTAAGTGTATTTCAGCCATTGCCTGGAAATGCCTGTGTACTACTTGCATGCAGAGCCAATCAAGACCAGAGGAGAGCATCAGATGCCTTGAAAGTGGAGTAGCAGAGGGATGTGAACAGCGATATGGGTGCTGAGATTGGAATCCCAGTCCTCTGGTAGAGCACTCAGTGATCTTGTTTAAAAAGCCATTCCCCCAACTCTCTGGCTCATTTTTAATCGCCAGTGGGCTGTGTGTGCATGTGTGTGTGTGTGTGTGTGTGTGTGTGTGTGTGTGTGTGCTTCTATTCCTCTTTACCACTATGGCTGGAAGGAGAATCAAACAAATCTCCTACATCTCACTGATGCCTTTCCCACTGCTTCAGCCTGGCAAGCAGAATGTACAACCCGACTGCTTCTTGAGCCCTTTCCTGTTGCTCTCCACAGGACATTGTTACTTACCTGGAAGATTCTCTTCACTAGTGAGGTCTTGGTGTTGTTGTTGTTGTTCAACATCCGTTTCTCCCACCTGGGCTGTATCTGCTACATAATCTGAGGGGAGTGTATCACATGAAGCCACACTGGTTCTCATGAAATTAACCCCAGTTCTTCTTGGGATTTTCCATGGAGCCTCTGTGGCAGAATCATTTTCTCTCATTTAACCTTCAGCCCTTCTTCCCAATAGGAACTTGGACTGAGGTTTCTCAGAAATGAAACACTAAGATATTTCCTCAACAGGGGAGGGATTTCAGATACTTACAAGTCTGTACCACGGTGGAAGCCATCTGCAATGACAAGGTAGTTAATTCAAGGAGGAAGCAAGAGGGATGGATGCTAGTGTCTATCCTATACCCTGACTGTGCCATTCATAAAAGCTCTTTTCCCATAAGGTTTTCATTGGTAAGGAACCGTTCTACCACTCCATAAAACAGAGCACAGTATGCATAACACATGCTACTATGTTTAGAGAGCCAAACTTAAATGAAATAGGAAATTCAGGCAGTAATATTTCTATTTTGGCCAAAGAAAAGTCACCTTACCTCATCATGAGGTTCCAACTCTTGTTTTCTAAAAATCATATGTTTAATGTCTGGGATATCTTGTATTTCTAGGAAGACAGAGTGACTGTTAATCATTGGTGCTGTGGCCCATGGCTTCCTTAGAGAGCACTGCTTAATTTACACAACAAGATGGCTGTGCTTTAAAGGCTAGATTGAGTGGCTACTGGAACATCATCCTCGGTGACAGCACTGAGTCAATGAGGAGCAAGGAAGGAAAGGAAAACGGAACACTTGCACTATGCTGATAGCAACAGATGAGGAGACACTCTTCCAGTGTTTCAAGTCTCTCACTCATATCAATCACTTGAAGACCAGAGAGTGGGTCTTCTAAGACCAAGAAACAACACGAGTTTTAACTTATGCTGGGTGGAATCTAGTACAAACTCTCGAGGACACTATCTCAAGGATCAGATAATCCAGGGTTCCCAATGGAATATGGTTTATAAAGTGTCAGTAGTGAACATGAGAAGATAAAGACTATGAAAACTCTCCTGTCTGCCGTACATCTCGGTCCCCCAGGATGCTGGAAACCAAGTGAGGCTTACAGCAACCCGGAAGGCTATTCAAGTACCATGAACTACGTGGCATTTTACCCTCCAGTGCTGTCAGGCTCCACTCCCAGTTCAGTGTATGGACTACAAAGGGGCAGTCACACATCAGGGAAAGGACACCCTTAGGGGTTGTTGTGTTGGAGCAGGACCGAGGGGGGTTACTGCACAGCTTTTCTCTGGAGCAGACATTATTGTTAGAGTGGACCAATAGATCTACAGAATTTCTGTCCTTAGATTAGAAAGGAATATTCCCAAATAATGTGCTGCTGAAAGTGTGGTCATATCGTGTTTTTCTGGTGGTTTCCTCGGTGGCAAACATTCCATAGAATGAAATCACAATGAAAATTGTGGAGATGATCTACACACTTCACACATTCTTTCGACAATCTAAACCCTACACTTGTGGAGGACAATGTACACACACACACACACACACACACACACACACACACACACACACAGAGCGAGTCCTGAGTACAACCAAGACATGAAGCTTTATGTCTTTCCCATTGACACTGAAGCTCTGCTCAGATAGGAACATAGAGCTTAGAATTCTCTACCCTCTGGTGTATTGAAGCTACCTTCCAACAGAGCAACAGAGTCCCAGAACAAAGACTAGAATACTTGTTGGTTTTGTACAGTCACAACTCATTCCAGTCATTCACTCACTACTACACAGAAAACCCTGGAAACACTCCATGACAGAAAATAATTACTCTAAGCAATTCATTCAGAAAGTCACTGAAGAA
>NW_021622675.1:0-2599 GCF_004785775.1 Grammomys surdaster | reverse complement strand
GAGAGGTGCTGTGATAAATCCTGCAGGACCAGCTGGAAGAGGATTTCCTTCTTCTGCAATAGTGGTCCCATACTTCATGACCTTTGTACTCAGGTTCATCTCAGAGACTACAGAGAGTTGTACTCAACTGATAGTTCTGTCACAAACCAGCAATCAGAAGTGACACAGATGTCAAACAAGCAATGCACAAGGAGATCTACTGATTACAGTCAAAGGCTTGGAGCTTTGCAATGAGAGAGGCGGGGAGAATGCTTTTAGTTGTAAGTGTATTTCAGCCGTTGCCTGGAAATGCCTGTGTACTACTTGCATGCAGAGCCAATCAAGACCAGAGGAGAGCATCAGATGCCTTGAAAGTGGAGTTGCAGAGGGATGTGAACAGCGATATGGGTGCTGAGATTGGAATCCCAGTCGTCCTCTGGTAGAGCACTCAGTGATCTTGTTTAAAAAGCCATTCCCCCAACTCTCTGGCTCATTTTTAATCGCCAGTGGGCTGTGTGTGCATGTGTGTGTGTGTGTGTGTGTGTGTGTGTGTGTGTGTGTGCTTCTATTCCTCTTTACCACTATGGCTGGAAGGAGAATCAAACAAATCTCCTACATCTCACTGATGCCTTTCCCACTGCTTCAGCCTGGCAAGCAGAATGTACAACCCGACTGCTTCTTGAGCCCTTTCCTGTTGATCTCCACAGAACATTGTTACTTACCTGGAAGATTCTCTTCACTAGTGAGGTCTTGGTGTTGTTGTTGTTGTTCAACATCCGTTTCCCCCACCTGGACTGTATCTGCTACATAATCTGAGGGGAGTGTATCACATGAAGCCACACTGGTTCTCATGAAATTAACCCCAGTTCTTCTTGGGATTTTCCATGGAGCCTCTATGGCAGAATCATTTTCTCTCATTTAACCTTCAGCCTTTCTTCCCAATAGGAACTTGGACTGAGGTTTCTCAGAAATGAAACACTAAGATATTTCCTCAACAGGGGAGGGATTTCAGATACTTACAAGTCTGTACCACGGTGGAAGCCATCTGCAATGACAAGGTAGTTAATTCAAGGAGGAAGCAAGAGGGATGGATGCTAGTGTCCATCCTATACCCTGACTGTGCCATTCATAAAAGCTCTTTTCCCATAAGGTTTTCATTGGTAAGGAACCTTTCTACCACTCCATAAAACAGAGCACAGTATGCATAACACATGCTACTATGTTTAGAGAGCCAAACTTAAATGAAATAGGAAATTCAGACAGTAATATTTCTATTTTGGCCAAAGAAAAGTCACCTTACCTCATCATGAGGTTCCAACTCTTGTTTTCTAAAAATCATATGTTTAATGTCTGGGATATCTTGTATTTCTAGGAAGACAGAGTGACTGTTAATCATTGGTGCTGTGGCCCATGGCTTCCTTAGAGAGCACTGCTTAATTTACACAACAAGATGGCTGTGCTTTAAAGGCTAGATTGAGTGGCTACTGGAACATCATCCTCGGTGACAGCACTGAGTCAATGAGGAGCAAGGAAGGAAAGGAAAACGGAACACTTGCACTATGCTGATAGCAACAGATGAGGAGACACTCTTCCAGTGTTTCAAGTCTCTCACTCATATCAATCACTTGAAGACCAGAGAGTGGGTCTTCTAAGACCAAGAAACAACACGAGTTTTAACTTATGCTGGGTGGAATCTAGTACAAACTCTCGGGATCAGATCTCAAGGATCAGATAATCCAGGGTTCCCAATGGAATATGGTTTATAAAGTGTCAGTAGTGAACATGAGAAGATAAAGACTATGAAAAGTCTCCTGTCTGCCGTACATCTCGGTCCCCCAGGATGCTGGAAACCAAGTGAGGCTTACAGCAACCCGGAAGGCTATTCAAGTACCATGAACTACGTGGCATTTTACCCTCCAGTGCTGTCAGGCTCCACTCCCAGTTCAGTGTATGGACTACAAAGGGGCAGTCACACATCAGGGAAAGGACACCCTTAGGGGTTGTTGTGTTGGAGCAGGACCGAGGGGGGTTACTGCACAGCTTTTCTCTGGAGCAGACATTATTGTTAGAGTGGACCAATAGATCTACAGAATTTCTGTCCTTAGATTAGAAAGGAATATTCCCAAATAATGTGCTGCTGAAAGTGTGGTCATATCGTGTTTTTCTGGTGGTTTCCTCGGTGGCAAACATTCCATAGAATGAAATCACAATGAAAATTGTGGAGATGATCTACACACTTCACACATTCTTTCGACAATCTAAACCCTACACTTGTGGAGGACAATGTACACACACACACACACACACACACACACACACACACACACACACAGAGCGAGTCCTGAGTACAACCAAGACATGAAGCTTTATGTCTTTCCCATTGACACTGAAGCTCTGCTCAGATAGGAACATAGAGCTTAGAATTCTCTACCCTCTGGTGTATTGAAGCTACCTTCCAACAGAGCAACAGAGTCCCAGAACAAAGACTAGAATACTTGTTGGTTTTGTACAGTCACAACTCATTCCAGTCATTCACTCACTACTACACAGAAAACCCTGGAAACACTCCATGGCAGAAAATAATTACTCTAAGCAATTCATTCAGAAAGTCACTGAAGAA
>NW_021622674.1:0-1098 GCF_004785775.1 Grammomys surdaster | reverse complement strand
TAAAATTAGCCACAATCCTCCAAGGAGTTTTACATCTACTGAAATTATCCATTCAATATATACAAACTGAAATAATCTACCATAAGAATATTTGTCCTCTTAAATGCTAGGGTTTGAGTATAGCCTCCTTAAATTACAGAGGCCAGGCACTGAGAATGGATAGTCACTAGAGTTGGGTTCTCATGCTAGCAACACTCATAAGACATTTAGGCTACCTTCTCCAGTGTTCTCTACCCAGAGATGTGCTTTCATGGTCAGTCTAGAATATGTAGACAGCTTATGTCTGTCCCCAGGACTCCTGTTCCCATGTAGTCTACACTAAATGTCTAGCTAGACATTAGCACAACACTACAGGCTGACCAGTGAAATTATAATATATTCTCTCACAGTTCTAGACATGGAAAAGCTGAAACCAAGTCCCCAGTGTATGGAAAGTGGCTCTGGATAGGAGAAAATTTGCTGAGTTTTGCAGGTGGCTCTATGCTGGTAATATATTTCTCCATGACCAAGGGGGAAGATGACGGAATAAAGAACCGAAGGTGAGAAGACCGACCATTTCTATTGTTTTGATGGAGGCAATAGAAGTTTTACAAGAAAAGTACCCTTTTTAATTTCACAGCAATGCTCAGAAGAATGAAATAGGTATATTTAGCATTTTTGCCAAGTTTTGTACTTGTCATTTATTTTCCTAAGGGACCTCTTTGTCCTCTATGATCCAGTCTCTCCTTCCTACCTATTCATTTTTTAGACCTCTATTGTATACCCCCAGACCTCTTGTAAATACCCAGTTCCTTATAACAATTACTAGTGAATAATCGGCAGTGTGAGCCTTTCTGTAGGGATTTTTTGTTCTAAACAAATTTTCAAATTATGTTTTTTAGCATTTGTGCTATTCCATATATATAACTTGAATATCTTATTTTAAAATTATTTATGTACATATTTTTCTCATTTAATTTGTAAGATTTCTTTTAATACATTAGCTTTTGTGCATATGTAGCCTCAGCTTTGTTCTAAGTTCATCTCATTCCTAGAGTGATTTTTGAAAACAATTTTCTGTCTTGAATCACCTATCACTCACAAGCCATCTTTTCTTCA
>NW_021622673.1:0-10412 GCF_004785775.1 Grammomys surdaster | reverse complement strand
TTGCTTTGACACTGGATTGTCACAAACATGTGAAATGCTAGCCTGGGAAAATCATATAGAAAGAATCATGATGCCAGAGTTTGCTGTTGGTTTGTCAATCATTGTTTTTGACTAAGATAAGCCAACTTCCCAGAGAGGTAGGCATTCAGCATAAATGACCTGGGTTTTGTAATTTTAGGTATTTGGCAGTCCTATCAGTGAATATCAGGAACTTTCTTGGCAGCCAGTTTTCCATCTCCCAGGATGAGTGCACATAAGTAAAAGTCAGACTTTGAGAGAAGCTGTTCTTTGTGCTTCAGGCATCCATGAACAGAAAGGGTAGAGTCCAAGAGTATGTCTCCATTGCTAGGGGAGAGCGTCAGTGACAGTCTATGATCTTTTTGTCTTGGTCTTGATGATGGCCCAAGGATGAATGTTAGTTTTTAGCAATAGCAGGAGCCATTCTCACAGCTAAAATGTCACAGCAGGAATGGTTTTACATTTAGCGAATTATTTAAACAAAATTAATTTTAAACTATTTACATATTTTATAGGCTTTGTACTTTTATATAGATTATTTCTTCTGCTGCAAAAAGAGTACTCGGGATGTAGCAGTGGAAGTGGAGGAACTTCAGTAGTAAACTTGGGTTGGACCACATAACCTGATATCAGTTCCCTCCCAAGTGACCCGGCATGAGAAGGATCACCAGGAACCCTCTAAAGGGAACGCCACTGTAGCCTTAGCCCTTGGCTGATTGAGAACTATCAAGTTGTCTGTCTGAGTATGCCCACTCACACAAGATCTCCAGTCTGCTGCCCAGTGTCTTTGAGTTGCAGTGTGAATTACTGTTAATCTAATTGCACAATTTTGAGAGGTGATGGAGACCAGATCTTTTGCCTCTTAAAAGCATACGGGTGCAAATGAACAAAGCTTTTTTTTTTTTTAAATCAGTCTGAGGGCTTGTACTCTTTCATCTGATTCCTAGGCCTCACCAGTTTCTGTGTGGTAGTGTCCTGGCGTGGTGGAAGGTCATGTCCCCTATAGATAAATAGGCCTTCTGGAAACATGTGAGTCACCACTCTTGGCATCCTGGAGTCTGGGGCTTTGACAAACTGGGAACTAGATAGGGGTGAAAAGTCAGAAGAGAAGGGACAGAGAAGGTGGTCAACTCTTGGAATGTAAATAAATAGAATATCTAAGTAATAAGAGTGATGATGATGGGAGAAAGACACAAAGATGCCGATGGCTAATACCTGAGGTATCCTCTGACCTTCATATGCTCCTGCATACATTGCAACATTAACATGCACATGCAAAAATCTTTGAATGAATCTCAAAGGCACTATGATAACTGAAAAATTATCCAGTGTAAACACATTTACACATTGTATTATTGTATTCTGATGTTCTTGAAAAGAGAGCTATAAGGATATCACATTAATGTTGACCAGTGACAGGGGCAAGTAAGGAGGGTGAGGCAAGTAAGGAGTGACTGTAAGGAGTGTCACAGGGGTTATTTGGGACAATGATACTATTCTTTCTCCTGATCACCGAGGTGCTCACATAATTCTATATATGTATTGACTTGCAAAACTGTATATGGAAAAGACCAATTTTACTCCGTGTTAATGAAAATAATCTTGGGATGAGCACCCTCTTAGGGTCACTGGGACACAAAAATACATGCTGTGTTCTTGCAAAACAACAAAAAAAATAGAAGAATAAATTTCAGTAAGGAACTAAGGACTCTGATATAAGGGCAAGAAAAGTAAAAGTTTAGTAAGATGAATTCATTGCAGCCCAATTCTATCAGTTCTATATCTTTCCCCATTTGATGTCAGTTTTGAGTATTTTCTTTTGTGATATATAGTATCAGATGATAATAAGGGCCCCCATGGCTGCTGGGAGAAGGAAATTCCATACAAAAAGGATGTAGTGACCAACAACCAACTCACATTGGCTACTAGCAATGAGCTCTGTGGAAGGATCTTCCATGTTTGATTATAGAAGGAACTTGACCATCAAGAACCTGATAGAGGGTGTGATGAATCTTTTAATGTACACCCAGGGGAATGAAAATGGTCTACAATGTTCTAGGAAGGTGTTAGGGAGACAGGGGCACTTGGTATAATCCACACTACTATTATCCTTTGAAACTTTAGGCAGGCAAAACATAGTGAGAAATCCACAACAGAGTGAGTGTTGGAAGAATGAATGTTGGAAGAAGTGAAAGGGATGAGAGGGCGTCAGTAGGGAACACAGAGAGAAACTCAAGGAATGAAAAAATCTATTCATGGTCACAGAAGACACAATTCTCAAGGGAATTCCATGTTTTAGAAGGAAAGGAAACAATATCCTTCATGAGGGTAAAGTTTTATCTTTTTATTTTTTTGAGTCAGAATTTCACTATATAGCTTTTTCCATCCTGGAACATTTACTATGTAGACAAGACTGGTTTGGAATCCACAGAGATCTGACTTCCAAAAAAGGGATTGAAATCAAGTGTCTACAATTTAATGAATGTCTTTTGACATCTGAAATTGCAGTTGCAGATTTTATGAGGAGATATTTTCAGTAGCTGTGTTGTTTGTATGTTTTATGCTTTGTTGTTTGCAGTATTTGCTCACATTGCTGACTTGCTGATGGTAGCTAACACTAAACTGTTTTCCCTATGTATCAAGTCTGTGAGATCATTGAGAAGGGCATGGATAGAGGCTTAGGCTCTTGTGATATTCTGCTGTGTTCTAAGGAGCTAGCTGTCAGGCCACCACAGATGAGCCACTGTGTGGAGAGTGGATTAGGTGTCTTAGCCATCACATCAATACTCCAAAGCATACAATGTGCATGCTCCTTCTAGTGCAGTAATAACACAGAGATAACTATATGCATGCATGATGCCACCAAGAACTTACCATTAGCTGAGAGGCTGCAAACGCACTGCTGTCCATTGCTAGCCCTGTTATCAAGAGGCTCCTTGTATGAAAAAGCATAAGATTTGAGTGTACAAGACACTTGCCATGGGTGTAAAAGCAGTAGGTTTTAGGCTGCCCTCACAATCCTCTGAATGAAACAGTGACCAGGATGGCACTAGAATAAGGCTCAATAGGAGAAACCCAGTACTGAGCGGGCCAACTGCATGCTGCTCCACTGTTGTCTGGTACCCAGGACACCAATCACATGCTGACATCAGGGAAGTACTGGCTATGCCACAACACTTAGGCTGCCTGTATGTCCTTGGCAACAGAGTGTCTCATAGAATGTTGACATCTAATAATAAAGATCTAGTACTCAGGATCCTATCTGATACTCCTCTCCACGCTGCAGTTCTAAAAGTCCAGGCACTGGCAGACCAAGTACAATCTACCTGTAGTGCTATACATGAAGGAATGGAGAATGCAACCCACTCATTCAGTCTATGCCTTCTTCATCTAGAAAACCTCTCATCCATCCCATCCATCTGTCTGTCTAGGTGTCTGCTTTTCTACTCTCTTCCTAACATGTCCTTTTCTTATGTCCTAGACCTGTCTTCTCTGGGATCTCACTACCTGGCTCTTTCCCAAACCCTCTGGTCACAAGTCTACTAAGAGCATTTTGAGATGCATGGCCTCTCTGAAAGATGATACCTTTTCATACCTACACTTACAATCTAATTTGATAATTCTCTCTCAGAGCTGCCATTTTGAGAGCTTTAGTACCTGGAAGTTAGATGGAAGTGTACAATTTTAGGACAGCCCTGTGTAGGCAGGAAGAAAAATTTTCATTTATTTATTTATTTATTTATTTATATTTATTTCACTTTACATCTGCATCATAGCCCCCCTCTTTTCCCAATCTGCACCCTACAAGTCAGTGACAACTCTGTGCTTCAATTGTTGATGTCCCTGCATGAAGATCATGTTGTAATCTGTTAATATGACTTGGAAGGTCTAGGTCCAGTCCATGTATATTGTTTGGTCAAAGGTTAAGTCTCTGTGAGCCCTTAAGGTTTGAGGTTAGTTGATTCTGTTGGACTTTATGTAAAGTTCCTTTCTCCTCCAGGTCCCTCAATCCTTCCCTCAACTCCTCTAAAGATGCCTTGAGCTCTGTCTGTTTGGCTGTGAGTCTCTTTATCTGTTTAGTTCTGCTGAAGGGTGGAGTCTCTCAGAGGACAGTTTTGCTAGGCCCCTGTCTGCGAGCATAATCTAGATTGGTTCTTGTCCATGGGATGGATCTCAAGTTGGGCCAGTCATTGGTTGATCATTCCTTCAGTGTCTGCAACTGCACTGTCCTTGCATTTCTTGTAAGCTAACAAATTTAGGGTTGAATATTTTGTGGGTACGTTGTTGACCTTTCCCTCCACTGGGAGTCCTGACTGGCAACATCAGGTGGCCACTTTAGGTTCCATATCCACCACTGCGAGGAGTCTCAGCTGAAATCACCCTCATAGACTTCCTGGAATCTTCCCCATCATAGGTCTCTGGCACATCCTAGGAATGAGACCCCCACCCTACAAACATACTTCTGGTCACTTTCCCCTACCCTCTCTCCATGGTTTTCCCTATGTCAGATGTCTATGTTCTAGTCACTATTCTCTCTCCCCTACTAGCTCCCTCCCTCCCTCCCTCCCTCCCTACATTTCAGGCCCCTTTTTATTTCCCCTTGGGTGAGATTCAAGCATCCTCCTTTGTACCTTTCTTGTTCTTTAGCTTCTTTGGGTCTGTAGACTGTAGCATGTGTATCCTGTACTTTATGGCTAGTATCTACTTTTAAGTGAGTACACACCATACATGTCTTTTTGGGTCTGAGTTAATTCACTCAGGATATTTTCTAGTTCCAAGGAGAAAGGTTTATTTGTTTATTTACTCATTCATTCATTCATTCATTCATTCACTCATTTATTCATTCATTCATTCATTTATTTACTTATTTATTCATTCACTGAACATTCAACTCACATGAAGACCAAGATACACATCTGCTACATATATGCAGAGAGGCCTTGGTCCAGCCTGATAATGTTCTTTGGTTGGTGGTTCTGTCTCTGAGAGCCCCAAGGGTCCAGGTTCGTTGATACTGTTGGTCTTCCTGTGGAGTTCCTATCCACTTAGGGACTGCAATCCTCCCTTCTATTTTTTCCATAAGAGTCCCAAAGTTCCATCTACTATTTGACTGTGGGTGTCTGTGCCTGTCTGACTCAGTTGGTGGATGGAGGCTCTCAGAGCCATGTTAGACTTATATCTGTAAATATAACACAGTATCATTAATTGTATCAGGGATTAGTGCTTACCTATGGGTTTAGTCTTAAGTTGGGCAGGTTATTGATTGGCTGTTCCTCAGTCTCTGCTTCATCTCCAACCCCTGAATTTCTTGTAGACAAGATACATTTTCAGTTGAAATTTTTGCAGGTTGGCCTATGTCCCTATTGCTCCACTAGGGTTCCTGCCTGGCCACAGGAGGCAAGCTCCTCAGGCTTCATATCCCCAATATTGTGAGTCACAGCCAATGACACTCACATTGCTTCTTGGGCACCTTCCCTATCCCAGGTCTCTGATTCCTATTACAGGTCTCTGACTCTCCCTGGAGATGCCTCTATTCCCCCTCCCCCTGCCCTGTTAGTTGCAGAACTGACAAGAAGACTTTTTTTTTTTTAAGATTGTTCTTCTACGAGGTCTGGATACCTGCAGAAGGTCACTGACTCTTATGCGGCACTTGATGGACAGGTATGGGAAATAGTGTGCAGAAGCACAGGCTTTATGGGAGGTGTGTGTTCCAAGGCTTCCATAACACTGAGAATTGACAGAAGTATCTTGGGGCTGTTTGAGTTACTTACAGTCTTTAAATTTTGGTTTCCCCAGAGTAAACATCTCGAGTGCTTCTTCTCTCAGGAGCTGACCTGTGCTTTTCATGTCTTCCAAAGTATCATGACTTTAGAACAACAAATAGTAAGTTCTTTCAGTCACTTGAGTAAAGCTCTCTTTGAAGCAGTTTAGGAGATAAGCTGGCTGAAGGACAGTTGTCCATGTTTTATGCAGTGGCCACATGATTTGGAGATAATTTAAAGTTATATTACACATAGATTCTAAGGCTAGAAACTTGCACCCAGCCTGGCAATACTGAGAGACAGTATAACCTCTCAGATGTGGGATCCAGTGCGGCATGATTAGGACACTAGATGCCAACTTTATGATAGTTTCCTTGGTGCAATGATACATTATTTTGAATGTATATATTTTTCCCTAATATACTGGAACTTTTTCAGGACCTCAGAGCCACAGTTAGTGACACACCATGAGATCACTTAAGACTGATATTCTACTGTGAAGTCAATCTGTCTGCTTAATCTGTCTTTAAGAGAAAACTATGACAAATAACTTTTCTTGCCTTGAATCTTTCGTGCAAACTCCTCTGTCAGTCTAAGCTTTAAAATGATTTACCCTTCAGTGCTCCTGACCTATTAGCAATGCCTATGTTACAATTGATAATAAATGCTGGGAATGGAAAATACAGGTTCCAAGCATTTCTACTGAATGGTGATTGATCGGCCATAGGGGGTTCCTGGGCGGGAGGAGGGAAATGGGGTAAGGGAGAACATCTGAAATGTAAATAAAATATCCAATAAAAATTTAAAAAACAACATTTTAAATAAAATTTAAAAAAGGGTAAAAATCTTGCTTTGTTACCTGTGTAAGTTGGGGTCAGCTGTAGTCAGTCACTCAATCCCCTGTAAAACTGTAAAAGATTTCTGTGAAGTATTCCTCATTCCTACCCTATATGATGTTTTCTGTGCTGTTCAAGAAAAGAGATAGTGAAACCCTTGGTTTGGGCCTCAGGCACACAGAGACAGAAATGAAAACACAGACATGTAAACAAATTAACGAGACAGCATTCAGGCAGGAACGAATTCAGACTCATATAACACACAGGACCAACTCAAGACCCAGGGAGAGGAGTAGAGAATTCTAGTCTGGGCTCGCTCTTGGGTAAATTCTAGTCTTGAATTTATTTTCCTTATATGCAACACTGTCAGATTTGGGGTGCTCTGGAGGTTATTAATGCATACAGGCCAACACCTTTGTAGGAAAGTATTATCTCTGGCATCATTTTCATCCTGACATGTTATGGATGCCTGCCAATGCAATGATGCCACTGCTTGCTGTTAGGTTGTCCTCAGAGAACCAAGTGTTGGTGCTTGTTGTTAGTCTTTTTAACTCCAAAACTGGATGACTCTTCTCTTTCCTTTTTGAGATTTAATTTAATCTGGGTGTTTTATTTTTTGATTGTGTATAGCATATTTGTATCAGTGTGGGGTATGGTGGACAGATGCACAGGAATGCAGATGAATAAGGAGATCAAGAGAACGTTTCCGAACCCCAGGAACACAGACCATTTCTAGCTACCCGTGTGGTTACTGGGAATTGACATGTAGAGTGCTGAGCCATCTATCCAGCCCCCAGATCAGCATTTGTTAGGTAAGTGAAAAACAGTGCTATTTAGTTTGCATCGACTGATGCAGAACCATAAATCCACTAAAACTATAAACCTTGTGCTATGAAACTAACACTTGGGTTTTTTCTTTCATTTAACAGTTGGCGAAACTGAGGCCCAGAAATAGGAAATGATTTTCTCAAGGAATCGTGTCTATTTCAGCAGCACACTGGCCAGATGAGATTTTTGAGTTGTTGTTTTATACCTGAGGTATGATCTTCAGAATAGTTGCTCAAATGAGTGTGGGTGGGACAGAGAGGCAGGCAGAGCATCTGCTGGAGACCTATTGTGTTCTGAAACCCTGCCCCTGTCAGGAGTGATCTGTCACTGCAATGCTTCTCAGCAGAGGGCTCTCTCCTTCTGCTGCCCTTCATGCAGATGTGTGTGGAAAGACTTTGGGAGTCTGGTGACTTGGCCATTGCTCCATACACTAAACACAAATGGCAGAGAGAGGTCATGAGGGCTAAGAAGAGAGACAGTTCTTAGGAAGGCAATGGAAATTATTCTGGGACATGTAGGCATGGAAAGCTTGCCTCCATCCCATGGCTCTGGCATTCTGTTACTCCTCCAAGTTTGGAGAAGTGATTTGTCTGTTCTTGTCACCTATAGGCTCTCATGATCTTCTGTAAGGAAGAGTTTTGGTAGGAATGTGAACACATTCACTGATCCAGAGCAGAAGAGTATCAGATGGGATTGGATGTGTTGTGGGGAGGTTTTTGAAGAACAGTCATTAGGACCCTGTGTTCTTAGTCTGGAGTCTGTTTTGTGGGTAGGTGGGTGACACACTTGCTGATCAGTAGCAGTGACAAAAATAATGGCATGATGCTGTCCACCATGTCCCTTCTCACCAGGTGCACATCTCTGTAGTGGAGCTAACTCCAAAGAACTACACAACGTGATGCTGGGGCAAGCTCACCTTATCATGCTTATGACTCGTTTATATTTAGGCCTTTTACTGAGACCACACAGCAGCATGCCTGAGGGCTCTGATGCTGCCACGTGATCTGGCTGGAAGAGGCATCACTGTGCCTGAGATGTAGAGACAAGGGGATGAGAGTACAGATCACTAAAGAGTACACACACAGGGACTTTTGGTTGTGGTCATATGACCATAGGCAGTGGAAGGGAAAGTAAAAGGCTGTCTATAACACATTCTGCTGGGGCTAAAGGGCAGTCTACACAGGGAGTTGAAGTGGTTTAAGGAAAGTTGATGTGCTGGATAGTTTTATGTCAACTTGACACGAGCTAGAGTCATCAGAGAAGGGAGTCACAATTGAGAAAATGTATCCATAGGAGCAGGCTGTGTGGACCAAGCCAGTAAGCAGTGCTCTGCCATGACCTCTGCATCAGCTTCAACCTACAGATTCCTGCCATGTTTGAATTTTTATCCTGACTTCCTTTGATGATATATAGTGAATTGGAAGTATAAGCATTACACACACACACACACACACACACACACACAATGTACATATATGTGTGTATGTATATATGTCTCAGAATAGTTGCATTTAGGTTAAGTAGAAAAGAAAATATTTCAATAATAGTAACCTTACTATTGAAGAGGGATTTTGGCCAGCACTTTGGAGGCAGAGGCAGGTGGATCTCTGAGTTCGAGGCCAGCCTGGTCTACAGAGTGAGATCCAGGACAGCCAGGGCTATATAAAGAGAAACCCTGTCTCAGAAAATAAAAAAAAAGAAAGAAAGAAAAGAAAATAGAAGAGACATTTTGTTTTGTCTTTCTGGGTAGCACTTCTATAGCAACAGTCTTGAGCACAACTCTGTGTGCATATGTCAAACAGCTTCATTGAGATGCACAATTGTATCAGTGACACACTCACTGCATTCCAGGTCATTTTTAATGTTGATAAAAGAAATAATTTATTAAATTTTCAAACATTTTATTTTACTGTGTCAGGACCAAAACCTGAGCTAGATGGTATATGTTGTATTCTGCTCAAATGAAGAGTGCATTGATTCCTCTTCTATCTCTGTAAACACCTCTCTCACTTTGACAGGTATCAGATATGATCCAGTAATGGAGTCCTGTGAGAAGACTTCTGAGTGCTTGTGAGAATATTTGCAAAAAATCCAGACAAGAGCCTTGTGACCATAGTTTCTTCAAAACACCAAATTATCTATGGAATGTCTTTTCATGCTCCTCCCTGGTGTTTCGGGTAGGAGTGAGTTTGTTTCAGATTACTCATTATTGCTTGCTGTTGTAATTCAGTTAAGTGTTTAAATTACTTTTTATATAAGTTTATGAAAAAACATAATTTGGCCACTTGTAGTTAGTTCTTATGATTGTATAAATCTTGAACTCATGAGAATTATATGTTGAACTTGAGAGTATATAAATATTATCTAAGGCTTTGAAGACGGCTTTAGCATAAGACTTTAATATATCTTTTGTTGGGCTCCATTCTCCTAGGTCCCACTGACTTTAGAGCAGTGACAGATAAGTGTGAATGAACTGAGTAAACAGAGCACAGAGGCAGGAAGAACTTAAGGTTACTTTGTATTTTAAACTGAGCTCCTTGGAAACACACAGTATTTTATTTTCATTATTAATGGTACTAGGGTTGCAGTATAAATATACAATTTTGCATGGGTTGATTGCAAATGTAAACATTTTTATCCTTAAATCACAATGTTATATTTGTCCCTGCCCTTAATCTGCCTGTTAGGATTACAGCGAGTCTGGAAGAATTGAAGCAATTTTTATGTGATACTTAACTTCAGGGTTAAAATTAATTTTAATAAAACTTAGTTATATAATTGTCTTAGCTAGGGTTTTACTGCTGTGAACAGACACCATGACCATGGTAATTCTTATAAGGGTAATATTTAACTGGGGCTGGCTTTCAGGTTCAGAGGTTCAGTCCAGTATCATCAAGGCAGGAGTATGACAGCATCCAGGCAAGCATGGTACAGACCAAGCTGAGAGTTCTACATCTTCATCTGAAGG
>NW_021622672.1:0-5184 GCF_004785775.1 Grammomys surdaster | reverse complement strand
TCTCAAGTTGGGCAGGTTATTGATTGGCTGTTTCTTGGTCTCTGCTCCATCCCCAGTTTCTGAATTTCTTATAGACAGGACAGGAGAAGTTTTAGGTTGGAATTTTTGTGGGTTGGTTTGTGTCTCTATTGCTCCACTAGGGTTCCTGCCTGGCCACAGGAGGCAAGCTCCCCAGGCTTCATATCCCCAATATTGTGAACCACAGCCAATGACACTCACATTGATTCTTAGGCATCTCCCCTATTCCAAGTCACTGTCTCCTATTCCAGGTCTCTGTCACATTCTAGAGATGCCTCTAATTCCCCCTCCTCTATTAGTTGCAGATTCGATGGGAAGATCTTTTAAGATTTGTCTTCTATGAGGTTTGGATACCTGCAGAAGGTCACAGACTCTCATCAGGTTCTTGAAGGACAGGTATGGAAAATAATGTGCAGAAGCACAGGCTTTATGGAAGGCTTATATCCCAAGCCTTCCATAACACTGAGAATCCACAGAAGCATCTGTGGGTTTGCGTTACTATGGCTCTTAAATTTTGGTTTCCCCAGTGTAAACATCTTGAGTGCTTTTTGTCTAGAAGCTCAGCTGTCCTTTTCATGATTTCCAAAATATCATGACCTTAGATCAACAAACTGTAAGCTCATTCAGTCACTTGAGCAAAGCGCTCTTTTGAAACAGTTCAAGAGATAAGCTGGGGCTGCAGAAATGGCTCAGTGGTTAAGAGCACTGGCTGCTCTTCCAGAGGTCCTGAGTTCAATTCTCAGCAACCACATGGTGGCTCACAACTGTCTTTAATAAGATCCAATGCCCTCTTCTGGTGTGTCTGAAGAGAGCAACAGTGTACTCACATACATACAATAAATAAATCTTTAAAAAAAAAACTGTCTCAAAAACCAAACCAAACCAAACAAACAAACAAAAAAAAGAGACAAACTGGCTGAAGGACAGTTGTCCATGTTTTATGCAGTGGTCACATGGTTTGTAGTTACTTTAAAGGTATACTACACATAGGTTGTAAGGCTGGAAACTTGCACCGAGGCTGGCAATACAGAAAGACAATATAACCTTTCAGAGGTGGAATCCACTGTGGCATGATTAGGGCACTAGATGCCAACTCTGTGAAAGCTTCCTTGGTGTGATGATACATTATTCTGAATGTATGCATTATTTCTAGTATACTGAAATTTTTCAAGGACCTGAGAGCCACAGTTAGTGATACACCATGAAGTCACTTAAGACTGATATTCTACTGTGAAGTCAAGCTGTTTGCCTAATCTGTCTTTAAGAGAAAAATAAGACAAAGGACTTTCTTTGCCTTGGATCTCCCATGTAAACCTTTCTAACAACCTAAGCTTTAAAATAATGTATTCTTCAATATTCCTGACCTATTAAAAGCCTATGTTATGGTAATAAATGCTGAGAATGGAAAATGCAAGCTGAAATCACTTATACAAAACAGTGACTGGTTAGGAATAAATGAATAATACACCTTATAGATATTGCTGGATAATATTTGTTTGTTACCTGAGGAATTTGGGGTCAGTTGCAGTCAGTGACTCAATCCCATAAAAAACTGTTAAAGATTTCTGTAATGTCCCTTCATTCCTACCTCATACGATGTTTTCTGTGTTGTTCAGTAAAAGAGGCAGTGAAGTCCTTGGTTGTGGGCAGAGGCACACAGAGACTGAGATGCAAATATGGACATGTGAACATATTACCAACACAGCATTCAGGCAGGCACTAATTGAGACTCACAAAACTCACAGGAACAACTCGAGACAGAGAATGCTGTCTATCGAATGCTAGTCTGGGCTTGCTCTTGAAGAATTTCTACTCTTGAATATATTTTCCTTAGTGCAACATTGACACATTTGGGGTGCTCTGGGACATTTATTAATGCATTCAGACGAATAGGTTTGGAAGAACTTAATGACTTTGGTATTCTTTTCATCCTGCTACATGTTATGGATGCCTGCCAATGTGATGATGCCAGTTCTGTGAGGTTGTCCTCAGAGGAACATGTGGTGGTGCTTGTTCTTAGACCTTTTAACTCCAAAACTGGATGTTTGTTCTCTTTCCTGTATGAAACTTTAATCTGGGTGTTTTATTTTTTGATTATGTGTACTATATTTTTATCAGTGTGGGGTATGGTGGCTATGTGCACACATATGCAGATGAATAAGGAGATCAAGAGAACACTCCTGAACCCCTGTATCCCAGAGAAGTTTTAGCGCCTGTTGTGGTTACTGGGAATTGACATGTAGAGTGCTGAGCCATCTATGCAGCCCCCAGACTTGGGATTTTTTAAGCAAGTGAAACACAGAGTGCCATTTAGTTTTCATCGATTGATGCAGAGCAAGAAGTTTAATACTGTCAACCTTGGGCTATGAAACTAACACTTGAGTTTCTTCTTTCATTTTACAGTTGCTGAAACTGAGGCCCAGAAACAGGATACAATTTTCTCAAAGAATTGTGTCTATTTCAGCAGCACACTGGCCAGACAAGAGTTTTAAGTTGTTGTATACCTAAGGTATGATCTTCAAAATAGTTGCTCAAATGAGTGTGGGTGGGGCAGAGAGGCAGGCAGAGCATCTGCTGGAGACCTATTGTGTTCTGAAACCCTGCCCCTGTCAGGAGTGATCTGTCACTGCAATGCTTCTCAGCAGAGGTCTCTTTCAGACTGCTGTCCTTCATGCAGATGTTTGTGGAAAGACTTTGGGGGCCTGGTGACTTGGTCACTACTGCAAACACTGAAGACAGTGGCAGAGAGAGGTCATCAGTGCAGGCAGAGATTACAGTTTTATCAAGATGATGGAGGTTATTCTGGGATCTGTAGGCTTGGAAAGCCTGCCACAATCCCATAGCTCTCACTCTGTTACTCTTCCAGGTCTGGGGAAGTGATATGTTTGTTCTTGTCACCTACAGACTCTCATGATCTTCTGTAAGGAAGACCTTTGGCAAGACTGTGAAAGTACTCACTGATCTAGAGCAGAAGAGCATCTGAAGGACTTGGATGGGTTTGGGGAGGTTTGTGAAGAAGAGTAACTAGGACTGTGTTCTCAGTCTGGAGTCTCGTTTGTAGGTGGTTGAAACACTTGCTGATCATTAGCAGTGATAAAAATAATAGCACAACTCAGCCACCTATGTCCTTTCTCAGCAGGAGCACAGTTCTGTAATGAGAACCAACTCTGTAGAACTACACAGTGGCTTGCTGCTGTGACAAGCTCACCTTATCATGCTTATGACTCACTTATATTTAGGGCTCTTATTGAGACCTTGCAGCAGCACGCCTGTGGTCTCTGGTGTTCCCAGGACATCTGACTGGAAGAGGAATCACTGTGAATGAGATGAAGAGAAAGGGATGAGAGTACAGATCACTGCAGAGTCCACACACAGGGACTTTTCCCTCTGTTCATACGGACTATAAGTAGTGGTCGGGAGAGTTAAAAGCCTGTAACATATTCTACTGGGACTAAAGGGCAGTCTATACAGGGAGTTCAAGTGGCTTAAGGAAAGTGGATGTGCTGGCTAGTTTTATGTCAACTTGACACAAGCTAGAGTCATCAGAGAGAAGGGAGCCACAATTGAGAAAATGTGTGCATGGGAGCAGGCTGTGTGGAGCAAGCCAGTAGCAACACCCATCCATGAGTTTTGCATCAGCTTCAGCCTGCAAGTTCTTGCCCTGTTTGAACCTTTTTCATGATCTCCTTTGATGATGTATAGTGCTATGGAAGTGTAAGCATCACACACACACACACACACACACACATTCTTTCTCTCTCTGTATATATATGTGTGTGGTGTGTTTGTGTGAATTATGTATATATATATGTGTGTATGTATATATACCTCAGAATAGTTGCATTTAGCTTGATTAGAAAAGAAAATATTATTTAAATAATAGTTACCTTACTCTTGGAGAGACATTTTGTTTTGCCTACCCTTTGTGTGACATTCAGGGTAGTACTTCTATAGGAACAGTCTTGAGCATAACTCTGTGTGCATATGTCAAACTGCTTCATTGAGATGCACAATTGTATCCATAAAAAAAGTCACTATATTCCTTGTCATTTTTACTTTTAATAATGAAACACTTTTATTAAGTTTAATATATATATATATATTTTAACTGTGTCAGGACCAAAATCTGAGCTAGATGGTATATATTGTACTCTGCACAAATGAAGGGTCTGTTAATTCTTTTTCTATCTCTGTAAATACCTCTATCATTTTGACACATATCATGTATGTTCTAGGAATTGAGTCCTGTGAGAAGACTTCTGAGTGCTTGTGAGAATATTCCCAAAAAATTCAGACAAGAGCCTTGTGACCATAGTTTCTTCAAAACACCAAATTGTCCATAGAATGTGTCTTCATGTCCCTCCCTGGTGCTTTGGATAGGAGTGAGTTTACTTCAGATTACTCTTTATTGCTTGCTGTTGTAATTCAGTTAAAATTTTAAATGACCCTTTATATGTCTCTATGGAAAAACATAATTTGGCCACTTGGAGCTAGTTCTTGGGATTGTATACAGATTGAACTTATGAGAATTATACATTGAACTGGAGAGTATATGATCTGAGACTTTGAATGAAGCTAGCATAAGCCTTTAATATATCTTAGGTTGGGGTACATTCTCCTAGGTCCCACTGCCTCTAGAGCAGTGATGGATAGGTGTGAATAAACTGGGGACACAAAGCACAGAGGCAGGAAGAACTTAAGGTTACTTTGTATTTTAAACTGAGCTCCTTGAAAAGCAGTATTTTATTTTCATTATTAATGGTGCTAATGTTGCAGTGTTATTCATAATTTTGCATGGGCTGATTGCAAAAGTACACATTTTTATCTTTAGATCACAATGCTATATTTGTCCTTGCCCTTAATGTGTCTGTTGGGATTACAGTGAGTCTGGAAGAATTGCAACACTTTTTATGTGATGCTTAATTTCAGGGTCAATTTTAATAAAAATCAGTTCTATAATTGTCTTAGCTAGGGTTTTACTGCTGTGAACAGACACCATGACCAAGGTAATTCTTATAAGGGTAATATTTAACTGGGGCTCGCTTATAGATTCAGAGGTTCAGTCCAGTATCATCAAGGCAGGAGTATGACAGCATCCAGGCAGGCATGGTACAGACTGAGCTGAGAGTTCTACATCTTCATCTGAAGGCTGCTAGCAGAATACTA
>NW_021622671.1:0-6583 GCF_004785775.1 Grammomys surdaster | reverse complement strand
TTGCTTTGACACTGGATTGTCACAAACATGTGAAATGCTAGCCTGGGCAAATCATATAGAAAGAGACAAGATGCCAGAGTTTGCTGTTGGTTTGTCAGTCATTGTTTTTGACTAAGATAAGCGAACTTCCCAGAGAGGTAGGCATTCAGCATAAATGACATGGGTTTTGTAATTTTAGGTATTTGGCAGTCCTATCAGTGAATATCAGGAACTTTCTTGGCAGCCATTTCTCTGTCTTCCAGGCTGAGTACACATATAAAAGTCAGACTTTGAGAGAGGCTATTCTTTGTGCTTCAAGAATCCATGAAAAAAAAAAAAAAGGTAGAGTCCCAGAGTATGTCTGCATTGCTAGGGAAGGGGATCAATGACAGTCTATGATCATTTTGTCTTGGTCCGGGTGATGGGGCAATAATTAAAGTTAGTTTTTAGCAATTACAGGAGCCATACTTGCAGCTAACATGTCACAGTAAGAATGGTTTTACATTTAGAAATTAAACAAAATTAATTAAACTATTTACATATTTTATTTGCTTTGTTCTTTTATATAGATGATTTCTTCTGCTGCAAAAGGAGTACTCAGGATGTAGCAGTGAAAACTTCAGTAGTAAACCTGGATTGGAAAGCCTTAATCTGTAAGTATGTAGAACAGTGATGTAGAGAAATTAACCAGATGTTAGAAGAATGAATATCCACCATGAACCTCATTGTCTTGGGATCCACAGAAGTAGCATGCTGGTTGTTCCATTCTGTTCCCTGAAGACATCTCTATAATTTTATGTCTACTTTAATAACAATCAATTCTCTATAATACTCCATCAGTATTCCTTTATAAATGTATAGGTGTATTTTGTTGTGCTCCCCAATATGGTTTCTAACCCTGCTTCTAATACCTGCTAAACCTCCAATTCTTCTCAGTGAGTAACCCTCCAGGTTTCAGATCTTTTTGTTTTGTGTGTTTGATGAACAAGGTTTAAATAGGGTTGCTATGGTAGTGTGGGGTGGAGTATATTGATGAGAACATGAAAACTTCACTCCAGAAGTGTTCCTCCTCTTGGCAACCATTGAATGTTAAGAACTTTTTATTATAGAAATTTGACCAAAGACCTTTTATCTTCATAGCCATAGGTGGATTCATGAGTGTAATGACCATGTTATATCAAGAAGTCAAAGCTTCACAGCAATGAGTCCCTTCACCTGGCTCTCTTATACGTTCTTCCCTCTTCCATCGTGTTTTCTTAGCATTGGAGGGTAGATGTCCATGTTCCGCTTAATGCTGGGCACTCAATGGTTGCTTCTCCCCAGCACTTTAATCAGGCATGGGGCTGTGCATATGATTACTGTTTGTGTCCTGGTTCCTTTTCCTGAAATACAACTATCATTCATGTGAAGGGGAAAGGGAAGGTGTGAGAAATCATCCTCCCCCCCACCTCCAGGTTTTTCCTCACAGAGCCCCTTCAGAAGCCCTTTGGCATTGGTGGGACCACATAACTCGATGTCAGATCCCTCCCAAGTGACCCAGCATGAGCAGGATCACCAGGAACCCTCTAAAGGGAACGCCACTGTAGCCTTAGCCCTTGGTTGATTGAGAGCTATCAAGCTGTGT
Organism: Grammomys surdaster; assembly: GCF_004785775.1. Classification (NCBI taxonomy): domain Eukaryota; kingdom Metazoa; phylum Chordata; class Mammalia; order Rodentia; family Muridae; genus Grammomys; species Grammomys surdaster. The sequence goes on along the minus strand of NW_021622671.1, from coordinate 4,980 downwards.
GAGCATGCCCATTCACACAAGATCTCCAGTCTGCTGCCCAGTGTCTTTGAGTTGCAGTGTGATTTACTGAGAAACTAATTGGGCGACTTTGGGAGATTATGGAGGAAGACCTCTTGCCTCTTGAAAGCATGCATGCGCAAATGAACAAGGCTTTTAAAAATCAGCCTGAGGGCTTGTGTTCTGTTATCTGGTTCCTAGGTCTCACCAGTTTCTTTGTGGTACTGTGTCCTGGCATGCTGGGAAATCATATCCCCTATAGATCAATAAGTCTTCTGGGAACTTGTCAGGTCACCACTCCCGGCATCCTGGAATCTGGGGCTTTGACAAGCTGGGAACTGTAAAGAACCTGGGGAGAGGGGACAGAAAAGTTGGACAACTTTTGGAATGTGAATAAATAAAATATCTATTAATAACAATAGTAATAAAAAATAATACAATAATGATAGTAATAATAATGATAGCGCCAAAAAGACACATAGAGGCTGAGGCCTAATACCTGAGGGTGTCCTCTGGTCTTCACATCCACCTGCATACATTGCAAAATTAATGTGCACATGCACAAGTCATTGAATATCAAAGACATTATGATAACTGAAAAAATAATCCAGTGTAAAAACGTTTACACACTGTATTACTATACTCTGATGTTATTGAAAAGAGGGCTACAAGGATATCACATTAATGGTGACCAGTGACAGGGGCAATTAAGGAGGAAGGGGCAAGTAAGGAATGACTGTAAGGAGTGTCACAGGGATTATTTGGGACAATGGTACTGTTCTTTCTCCCGATCACAGAGGTGCTCACCCAATTCTATATATGTATTGATTTGCAAAACTGTATATGAAAAAGATCAATATTGTTCTGTGTTAATGAAAATAATCTTGAGGTAGGCACCTTCTTAGAGTCACTGGGTCACAAAAATTCAAGCTGAGTTCTTGCAAAACAAACAAAGAATAAATTTCAGTAGGGAACTAAAGACTCTGATAGAAGAGCCATAAAAGTAAAAGTTGAATGAGATGAACTCATTGCACCCCAGGTCTATCAATTCTGTATCTTTCCCCATTTGATGTCAGTTTTGAGTATTTTCTTCTGTGATATAGAGTATCAGATGACAATAAGGACCCCCATGGCTGCTGGGAGAAGGAAATTCCATACAAAAAAGGATGTAGTGACCAACAACCAACCCATATTGGCTACTAGCAATGAGCTCTGTGGAAGGATCTTCCATATTTGAGTATAGAAGGAACTCAAGCATCAGGAACCTGGTTAGAGGACTCGACGAATCTTTTTTTTTTTTTTTCATTCCTGAAATCAGTTTAGATTTTTATTTTAATTTTTATTTATTTATTTTAAACTCCAGATTTTATTCCCCTCCCAGTCCACCCTCCAACTGTTCCACATCCTATACCTCCCTGTCTCCAGGAGGATGTCCCCACCCCACCTGACCCTACCCGAGCTCTAAGCACTATGGGGCCTCCAGTCTCTTGAAGGTTACCTGCATCTTCTTTGATAAACACAGGCCTGGCAGTCCTCTGCTGTATATGTGTTGAGGGCCTCATATCAGCTAGTGTATGCTGCCTGTTTGGTGTTCTAATATCTGAGAGATCTCTGGGGTCCAGGTTAATTAAGTCCGTTGGTCTTCCTACAGTGTAACCCTCCTCCTCAGCTTCTTCCAGCTTTTCCCTAATTCAACTACAGGAGTCAGAAGCTTCTGTTCATTGGTTGGTTGCAAATATCTGCATCTGATTCTTTCAGCTGTTTGTTTGGTCTTTCAGCGAGCACTCACGATTGGTCCCTTTTTGTGAGTGCTCCATTGCCTCAGTAATAGTGTCAGGCCTTGGTACCTCCCCTTGAGTTGGATCCTACTTTGGGTCTGTCACTGGACCTTCTTTTCATCAGGCTCCTCTCCATTTCTATCCCTGTAGTTCTTTCAAACGGGAACAATTATGGGTCAGAGTTTGGACTATGGGATGGCAACCCCATCCCTTATTTGATGCCCTGTCTTCCTGCTGGAGGTGGACTCTGTAAGTTCCCTCTCCCTATTGTTGGGCATTTCAGCTAAGGTCCCTTCCTCTGAGTCCTGAGAGTCTCTCACCTCCCAGGTCTCTGTTGTATTCTGGAGGGTACCCCCTACCTCCTACCTCCCTAGGTTACCTGTTTTCATTCTTTCTGTTGGCCCTCAGGGCTTCATTCCTTTTCCTTCACCCAATATCAGATCAGGTTCCCCTCTCTCCTCCACCCCTACCCACTTTCCCTCCCAAGGACCTCCCTCTCCACTTATGGTTGCTTTCTTCTCCCTCCCAGGTGGAACTGGGGCATCCTCCCTTGCATGCTTCAGCTTGTTGACCTTTTTGAGTTCTGTGGGCTGTATCTTGGGTATTCAGCAATTTTTATTTGGCTAATATCCACTTATTAGTGAGTACATACCGTACATGAGCTTTTGGTCTGAGTTACCTCACTCAGGATGATATTTTCTAGTTCTATCCATTTGCCTGCAAAACTCAGAATGTCCTCATTCTTAATAGCTGAGTACCCATTGTGTAAATGAACCAATTTTTCTGTATCCATTCTTCTGTCTTGGGACATCTGGGTTGTTTCCAGCTTCTGGCTATCACAAATAAGGCTGCTATCAACATAGTAGAAGGACTGGTAGGTATTCCACAACACTTAGGCTGCCTGTACGTCCTTGGCAATAGAGTGTCTCATAGAATGTTGACATCTAATAATAAAGATCTAGTACTCAGGATCCTATCTGATACTCCTCTCCATGGTGCAGTTCTAACAGTCCAGGCACTGGCAGACCAAGTACAATCTACCTGTAGTGCTATACATGAAGGAATGGAGAATGCAACCCACTCATTCAGTCTATGCCTTCTTTATCTAGAAAACCTCTCACCTGTTTCATCTGTCTGTCTAGGTGTCTGCTTTTCTACTCTATTATTAACATGTTCTTGTCAGATGTCCTAGACCTGTCTTCTCTGGGATCTTACTACCTGGCTCTTTCTGAAACCCTATGGTCGCAAGTCTATTTACAGTATTTTGTGATGCATGGCCTATCAACAAGATGATACCTGTTCATATCTACACTTACAGTCTAATTTGATGATTACTGATAGTCTCTTCTCTCAGAGCTGCCATTTTGAGAGCTTTAGTACCTGGTGGTTAGATGGAAGTGTTCAATTCAGGACACCTGACCCACTGTGCAGGCAGGAAGAAAAAAATTTCCATCTATCTATCTATCTATCTATCTATCTATCTATCTATCTATCTATCTATCTATCTATCCATCTATTTTTATTAATTTTGAATCTGTATCACAGTCCCCCTCACTTCTCCGTCTGCACCCTACATGTCAGTGACAACTCTGTGCACCAATTGTTTATTACCCTGCATGAAGACCATGTTGTAATCTGTTAATATGACTTGGAAGGTCTAGGTCCAGTCCATGTATATTGTTTGGTCAAAGGTTAAGTCTCTGTGATCCCTTAAGGTTTGAGGTTAGTTGAATCTGTTGGACTTTATGAAGAGTTCCTTACCCCTCCAGGTCCCCCAATCCTTCCCTCAACTCTTCCAAAGATGCCTTGAGCTCTGTCTAATGTTTGGCCATAGGTCTCTTCATCTGTTTAGCTCTGCTGATGGGTAGAATCTCCCATGGGACAGTTATGCTAGGCTTCTGTCTGCAAGCGTAAAAGAGTGTTAATTAATAGTGTCATGGATTGGTTCCTTCCCATGGGGTGGATCGCAAGTTGAGCCAGTCATTGGTTGATCATCCCCTCAGTGTCAGCAATCTCTTTGTCCTTGCATTTCTTGTAAGCTAGCAAATTTAGGGTTGAATATTTTGTGAGTATGTTGTTGTCCTTTCCCTCCACTAGAAGTCTTGGCTGGCAACAACAGGTGGCTACTTTAGGCTCCATATCCACCACTGCTAGGAATCTCAGCTGAAATCACCCTCATAGACTTTCTGGAGTCTTCCTCATCACAGGCCTCTGACGCATACTTGGGATGACCCTCCAACCCCTGTAAAAACACTTCTGGTCACTTTCCCCTACCCTCTCCAAGATTTTCGCATACCAGATATCTGTGTTCTAGTCCCTATTCCCTCCCCACTTTTAGTGCCCTCCATCCATCCATCTCAGATGACTATTTTATTTCCCCTTGAGTGAGATTCAAGCATCCTCCTTTGTACCTTTCTTGCTCTTTAGCTTCTTTGGGTCTGCAGACTGTATCATGTATATCCTGTACTTTATGGCTCATATCTACTTTTAAGCGAATACATACCATACATGTCCTTTTGGGTCTGGGTTACCTCATCTAGGATATTTACTAGTTCCAAGGAGGAAGAATTATCCATTCATTTATTCATTCATTAATTCATTCATTCATGTACTGAACATCCCACTCACTGCCCCCTTCTAGGTCACCCCTTGCCACAATCCTTTTCCTAACCCCATCTTTCCTTCTGCTCTGAGCAAACTGGGTCACCTTTATATCCCCGATACCTGGCCCTTCAAATGTCTGCAAGGCTGGTTGTTTTCTCCCCCACTGAGGACAAACAAGGTAGCCCAGTTAGAAGAACATATCCCACTTACTGACAACAGCTTTTAGGATAGCTCCCTGTCTAGTTCTTTGGAATCCACCTGAAAACCAAGGTGCACACCTGCTACATATTTGCAGAGAGGCCTCGGTTCAGCCTGATAATGTTCTTTGGTTGGTGATTCAGTCTCTGAGAGCCATGAGGATCCAGGTTAGTAGATTCTGTTGATCTTCCTGTGGAGTTCCTATTCACTTAGGGGCTGCAATCCTTCCTCCTGTTCTTCCATAAGAGTTCCCAAGCTCCATCCACTGTTTGGCTCTGGGTGTCTGTACCTGTCTGAGTCATTTGGTGGATAGAGGCTCTCAGAGGACAGCCATATTAGACTTATGTTTGTAAGTATAACACAGTGCCATTAATTGTATCATAGGTGCTTAACTATGGGTTGG
>NW_021622670.1:0-3795 GCF_004785775.1 Grammomys surdaster | reverse complement strand
CTCTCTCTCTCTCTCTCTCTCTCTCTCTCTCTCTCTCTCTCTCTCTCATCTTGCTATATGTAGTCCAAGCTGACCCAGAAATTGTGGCAATCCTCATGTTTCAGCTTCGGAGAGCTTGGATTACAGGTGTGTACCTCAACACACAGCACAAGATGTTCCTTTGAGAAACAAGACTTGGATTTCAAAGACTGGAAACCATGCTTTCCATTGCTTGAATTTTGCTAATTATATAGTAGTTTCTAGTATTTGTGCACTGTTTTGGAGTATGGAAGTGATTTGTTATACATTAACTAACATGGGCTTTGCCTCAGATATTTTCAGGTAGAAAACACACCATTTTTTTTTCCCTGTCTTCATTATTGAGACAGGGTTTTTTAGTGTAGCACTGGCTATCCTGGAACTCACTTTGTAGACCAGGCAGGCCTTGAACACAGAGATCCACCTACCTCTGTCTTCCAAGTGCTGGGATTAAAGTTGTGGGGCACCACTGTCCAGTAAAAACAGAGCCTTTTAAAGTACTTGTCCAAGACACTCAAGCACACAGCATGGTCGGACATGTGATTTCAACCACCAAATCCTGTTACTAAGTACTGTTTCCCCAACCAAAGCCAAGATCAAGGGTCATATTACCAATCAATCCACACACAGGCGACCACCTTCTATTTTTCTAATTATTCACGGACCTGTGATGTTGCTTTTTTCACGGTGTCAATCTTGAAATAGAAAATATGGTTATTCTCTGCATTTAACTGTGCAATGGAATGACCAAGTGCATCTTTCAGCTCTGGGCTGTCTACAGGTATGTCCTTGGGGCAGCCAGGGCAATTCTTGGGAAGTAGTTCTGACTTATGACGTCCTGAAAAAAAAAATCAGATTTAAAGTCAGTAGGTACACCCAAAGAGTAGACTTGCCTGGCCCTTGTCACACACAACCCCTGCTTCCTTATTCATGCAGAGTGCAAGGGAAAGAGCAGGGCTGAGGGAAGGTGGTCCATGAGACAGTCACTGCTCTCCTGTGTCCTGCTTGAGCTCACATTTAGGGAAGTGTGTTTGCCCATGTTCACCCATATGTTGTAATCGCTTTGAGTTTTGTCCCCTGTTACAGAATCTCATGTGTCCCAAACCAGCCTTGAATTCTGCATGTAGCAGTTGACCTAGAACTTCTGATCCCCCTGCTTCAGTTTGCTGACAGACATGATTTCAAGTGTATGCTACATGCCTAGTTTAAAATGTCCCATTTTTGATATAAACTATAGAGAAATGTTTAACTTGGAGGAAAGTGACTGTGAACATAAAGCAATGACTCTCAATGGCCAGCTTGGAGTCCGTGGCTCCACTGAACAGGCAGTGCCAGCGGTGCTCCTCATGGCTTGTGCACAGTGGTGCTCCTCATGACAGATGCACAGTGGTGCCCCTCATGGCTCGTGCACAGTGGTGCTCCTCATGACACGTACACAGTGGTGCTCCTCATGACAGGTGCACAGTGGTCCTCCTCATGACTGGTGCACAGTGGTGTTTCTCAATATGACACATTCACAACTATTTGTCAGTGTGAGTGAAGTCAGCCCTTTTATTAGAAATGCTGACTTAACTATAAGCTTTCCAGAAAGCTCCTCATATCAAAACACACTGAAAAACCCTTCTTTACCCGGAAAGATCCCATTGTGGGTGGTTATAAATGAGATGCAATTCTCTCCAACTCAAAACATCAGATGTAAGGACAATTTGTACAAAAGGACAGGCTGCTGCCATTGTCCCTGAAGGCTACCTTGTCTGAAGAAGTCACATTGTTCCTTCAGTCACTGAGCTGCTTTGGTCACTTTCAGACACAGTGCAGCTAAGTAACAAAGAGGCCCTGCCTCTTCCCCAGTCTCCACGTGCACTTCTCACCTGGATAAAGGTCACAGCTCTGTGAGAAGTCGGCAATTGTGTTATGGATATCCACGAAGGCGTTACCTCTGCACTCACCATCATCCTGGTGGTTCAAGATCATAAACAGAAGTCATTGTGAAAACAAACAACTAGTGAAAGTAAAAGGCAGTATGTCTACTTTAAAAATCATTGCATTGGGAAAAGGAGAAAAACTGAAAGCAAAAGAGAAACTGAGAAACACAGATAGCCATGTTCTCCATGGCAACGAGGAAGCACAGAGAGGGAGGAAATGGGATTGCCCACTGCACAGGGAATGCCTAAGTAAGACAGGATCTCTCAGTGAACCCTGAGCTCATTGATTCGGGGAGGCTGATGTCAAGGGAGCCCAGGAGCTCTGTCTCTGTCTCCCTGGTGCTTGGATTATAGATGTCTGCATAGGAGAGAGAGACTCAAAGACAAGCCCTTTACTAACTGAGGTATTTATTCCCTGGCTTCAATTTTTGCTTTGTTTTGTTTTAGAGGCAGCTGAGAGTATAGCCTTCACATGTCTCTGCAGAAGTGAACATACACACACATATACATACATGCATACACCACACACACAAAGAAAAGGATGGGCAAAGAATATAATTTCTCATCCATAAAATCAACCCATAAACTTCTACCATATCTATGAAAATATTTCAGAAAAGATAAACACAATTGGTGATTGAGAAACTAAAATATATTTAGCTATAAAATACTGAATTTTAATGCAATAGAATTTAAATCAATTTACTTAAGCAAACAACTAATGAATAAATGAAGAGTTTAAAATATTGTAATAACTAGGTTTATCACTTATAAAACAGAGGCCTTTTTCTGAAGAAAAAAAATAGTAAATACAAAAATAATTTCATTGTCAAAAATGTTTCTTAAGTTACTAACTGTATAAAAAACTAGAAATAAACCAGGTATCCAAAGACAGGAGTGCTATGGCAAAAATCAACCTATAGTGTCCTTGCTAGGAAAATATTAGAGTCGTTTTTAAAATTTACCAAGATTTCTAATGATGAGGAAAAATTCTTAGGTCAAAAAAAAAGTAGAGCTTGCAAAATAATCACAGGACTGGAGAAAAGGATGAGCGGTTCAGAGCACTAACCGTTCTTAGGGAGGACCAGGGTTTCATTCCCAGCATCCTCATGGCAACTCATGTCCACCTACAACTTAGGGATCTGATGCCCTCTCCAGCCTCTGTGGACACTATGTACATAGTCCACAGATTATACAGGAAGGCAAAAAGCCCATATACTTGAAAGAAAATAAATAAATCTAAAACAATTAAATGAAATAATCACAACTTTTAAGAAAGAACAAGTCTCTGAAACATTCCCACAACTCTCCTTTCTCTCCACCCACAAAAAAGAGGAAGGGAATATGCAGGAGACCCTCTGGGAGATTATGAGCATTCTGTTTGCATTTGCATTTTCTGATGGCGGGTAGGCCTGTGGATCTCCTCATGTGCTTATTGACTACCTGTAATCTGGAAGTGTCTGTTTAATCCTTTGCGCATTTTAGAAGTGGTCTGTCTTTTGATGCTGAGTTCTGGGATTTTGAACATGATCTTCATTCTAAACCCTTATAGGGCTTACACAAATGTTTCCTTTCATTTTGTGTCTTTCTTGAAAAAGTCCATCATGGTTCTTTCTGCAGCTATAAATGAATGCATGATTAACTAGAACATTTGAGAAGTATTGAAGAAATCCCCCAAAGTATGCAAAATCAGAAAAAAGCACCCACATCTCTCTGAAGGTTAACAGTGTTCTGAATTATAACACATTTATTTTCTATCATGTTTATATTTATATTACTTTACTTTGTATATTTGACTAAGTCTGTATAAACAGTTTCCTTTTCTTCCCTTCTTGTGTTTTTAACTTAAATT
>NW_021622669.1:0-2428 GCF_004785775.1 Grammomys surdaster | reverse complement strand
AGCTCTGTGTTACTTTCCTTGGAACATTTGGTTTCTCTGGCGATGAACTCAATAACATATTTGATTCCAGCTACCACCTGTAATGTTAATTAGAACATAGCAAGCATTTAATAAGGATTTCAAAGTCAAATTACAATTTTTTTTTTTTTTTTTTGGTTTTTCGAGACAGGGTTTCTCTGTATAGCCCGGGCTGTCCTGGAACTCACTCTGTAGACCAGGCTGGCCTCGAACTCAGAAATCCGCCTGCCTCTGCCTCCCGAGTGCTGGGATTAAAGGCGTGCGCCACCACCGCCCGGCACAATTTTTTTTTACTCTAGTGAGTTTAAAGTTAGAATCCTGAAATTTTAATTACAAACTGATCATCTTAAAAAGTCATACTTTTAAAGCTACACATATCTGATTCATTTTTTTGTATACATATCTAAGATCTCTGGGTAATAATTGTGCCAGCTTTCTTCACTAAGTAAAAGAAATACAGGCTAAAATTTTTACTTTAATATACAAATTTTAATTTTAATGTTCAAAGGTTTCAAACAACACCTACCAAGTAACTCAAGGCTTCAATTTCAGAACAATCTGAGGTATGGGAGGAAAAACTTAAAATTTTTCTTTAAACATTTTTTTTTGTTGTCTTGCTTCCAAATACTGAATCAGAAAATTCTTGTGTAGTTTAAATTATCCAAATAGGAAAATATTTAGATTATCTATTGAATCTCTTGTATTTTTAATAGTAAGAAACCTCTTAAATCTTTAAACAAGCCAGTCATTTGTAGAACATGCCTGTAATCCCAGCACTGCAGAGGCAGAGAGAGGTAGATCTCTGCGAGTTCATGGACAGCATGGTCTAAAGAGTGAATTTCAGGTCAGTCTGGACCGTATAATGAGATCCTTCCTCAAAAAATTTTTAAAAAGTGGCTAGGGATATATCTAACCAAATGATTCAAAGACTGTTACAATAAAATTCTCTACAATAAAAATTTCTAGATATTGGCAAAGGAAATTACAGGAGATAATAGATAGTGGAAATATAGTCCATGTTCTTGTATAGGCAAAATAATAGTGTAGAAATGTCTATACTACCAAAATTAATATACAGAATTAATGCAATATGTATAAAAATTTCCATGTCATCTATCATAGTCTTAGAAAAAAAAATACATGAATTTAAACAAAAGCACAAAAGACTGAATGGGCAAAGCAGTCCTAAGGTGTAAGACAATGCTGAAGGAATTATAATGCTTGACCTCAAATTATACCATAGAGCCATAGTGACAGAGACAACCTGCAACTGACACAAAAACAGACAGGAAGACCAACAGCACAGGTAGGAACCTGCTCCAGATATCAACAGATGGGACTGCATGAAAATACAAAGTCTCTACACAGCAAAGGAAACAACCAGCAGGGCCCATAGCCCACATGATCAGAGAAAATATGAATCAGCTGTATTTCAGACAACAGCTGATATCCAGAATTAACAAAGAATTACAGAAATTGAATACTGAGGGAATACCACTGTCAATCAGCACATAGGAAACAAACTAACAGGCAGTTACTGAAGCAGGAGACTCTCCCCCATCAAACACTCTTTACAAAGATGCCTTTACATTTCTGCCTAACACTCAACAGTAAGGATCTGCTTGGCTTCATTTACACATTCCCATATTGAGGATTGTGTTATCATCATCATCGTCATTATTATTTGGTGTGTGTGTGTATGTGTACGTGTGTGTGTGGTGAGTGCCATGACATGCATGTGGAAGTCAGAGGACAACTTTGTGGAATCGGTTTTCTCCTGTCCAGGGATGAGATTCAGGCATCAGGCCAGTGTTAAATGCTTTTATCATCTGAGCCATCACTGGCCCTCCTGAGAAGTTGGATGGCCATGCTCTTATAATCAATATGACAATGACTATGGTCATATGGAGACTCTTGTTAGATTTCTAGAAATGCAACTACTAAGTCAAAATTGTGAACTTATAGAGAATACTTTCTTACTAGGTCTGGAAGATTGTATTAGTTTCCCCAGTGGCTTGCTTTTATCTTGATAACTTATTTTTTACCCTATACTCTGGGAAGCCACTGTCTAGAGTAGGAATCTGTCCTTAAACACTCTGATCATAAGTTCAGGAGCTGTTGGAGTTTTGGCTTCTCTAATCCAGCTGCTCATTTTATAGATGGAGCCACAGAGGGTGGGATTTTAATAACCACACAGAGTCACCAAGGATAGAGGTGATGGTAGAGCCTCTGACCCAGATGAAGGGAAACGCCTTTATTGACAGGCTGAGAGGAGAGTTCAGTCCCTAGAGATGCAGTTATAAGAAACGAGGATGGACAGGGCAGAGGACGGACAGGGCAGAGGGAGAAAGAATACAGCACAACTCTCTCTCTCTCTCTCTCTCTCTCTCTCTCTCTCTCTCTCTCTCTC
>NW_021622668.1:0-5136 GCF_004785775.1 Grammomys surdaster | reverse complement strand
AGCTCTGTGTTACTTTCCTTGGAACATTTGGTTTCTCTGGCGATGAAGTCAATAACATATTTTGTTCCACCCACCACCTGTAAGTTAACAGGACCAGACAAATGTTTAACGAGGATTTCTATAACAAGTTACACTTTTTTACTTCAGTGGGTTTAAAATTAGAATCTTAAAATTTTAATTATAAACTGACCATCTAAAAAGTCACACTTTCCAAGATACTCATATCTGATACATATCTGTACACATATCTAAGATTTCTAGGTATTAGTGGGGCTAGCTTCCTTCGCTAAGTAAAGGAAATGCAGGCTAAACTTTTTACTTTAATATACACATATTAATTTCAATGTTCAAAGGCTTCAAACAACACCTACCGAGTAACTCAAGGGCTTAAATTTTAGTACAATCTGAGGTATGGGAGGGAAAACTTACAATATTTTCTTTAAACAATTTTCTTGTCTTGCTTCCAAATACTGAATCAGAAAATTCTTGTGTAGTTTAAATTATTCAATTAGAAAAATATTTAGATTATCTATTACTTTTCTTATATTTTTAATATTAAGAAACCTCTTAAATCTTTAAACAAGCCAGTTGTTGGTGGAACACACCTGTAATACCAGAACTGGGGAGTCAGAGGAAGTTAGATCTTTGTGAGTTCATGGCTAGCCTGGTCTAAAGAGTGAATTTCAATTCGGTCTGGACAATATAATGAGATCCTTTCTCAAACATGTTTTTAAAAAGTAGTTAAGAATATACCTAACCAAATGATTCAAAGACTGTTACAACAAAATTCTCTACAATAAAAATTTCTAGATATTGGCAAAGAAAATTACAGAAGATACTAGACAATAGAACTATATAGTCTTTGTTCTTGGACAGGCAAAATTAATAGTGTGACAATGTCTATACTTCAAAACTTAATATACAGAATTAATGAAATACCTATAAAAATCCCCAGGTCATTTGTCATAGGCTTAGAAGAAATATATGAATTTATATAAAACCACAAAAAACTGAATGGGCAAAGCAGTCCTAAGGTGTAAGACAATGCTGAAGGAATTATAATGCTTGACCTCAAATTATACCATAGAGCCATAGTGACAGAGACAACCTGCAACTGGCACAAAAACAGACAGGAAGACCAACAGCACAGGTAGGAACCTGCTCCAGATATCAACAGATGGGACTGCACGAAAATACAAAGTCTCTACACAGCAAAGGAAACAACCAGCAGGGCCCATAGCCCACATGATCAGAGAAAATATGAATCAGCTATATTTCAGACAACAGCTGATATCCAGAATTAACAAAGAATTACAGAAATTGAATACTGAGGGAATACCACTGTCAATCAGCACATAGGAAACAAACTAACAGGCAGTTACTGAAGCAGGAGACTCTCCCCCATCAAACACTCTTTACAGAGATGCCTTTACATTTCTGCCTAACACTCAACAGTAAGGATCTGCTTGGCTTCATTTACACATTCCCATATTGTATGGATCTTGTTATTAGTAGTGGTGTGTGTGTGTGGTTAGTGCCATGACATGCATGTGGAAGTCAGAGGACAACTTTGTGGAATCGGTTTTCTCCTGTCCAGGGATGAGATTCAGGCATCAGGCCAGTGTTAAATGCTTTTATCATCTGAGCCATCACTGGTCCTCCTGAGAAGTTGGACACTTTACCATGCCTTTTCCTCTTATAATCAAAATGACAATGACTATGGTCGCATATGAAGGCTCTTGTTAGATTTCTAGAAGTGCAACAACTAAGCCAATTTCTTACTAGATTTAGAAGATCATGTCAGCTTCCACAGCAGTGTGCTTCTATCATGATAACTTTTCTTACCTACTCATAGCTTAGCATAGCTTAGCTTAGCTTAGCTTAGCTTAGTGTAGCTTAATTTAGCTTATCCAGGGAAGCTAGTCTCTAGGAATTTGTCCCTTAACATTCTGGTCATAGATGCCAGAGCTGTTGGAGATTTTGGCTTTTCTAATCCAGCTGCTCATTTTGCAGATGGTGTCACAAAAGGTGGGATTTTAATAACCACACAGAGTCACCAAGGATAGAGGTGACAGTAGAGATGAGCCTCTGACCCCAGATGAAGGGAAACGCCTTTATTGATAAAGGGCGTCCAAGGAGAGGGAGAGAGGGAGAGAGGGAGAAAGAAAGAACATGGCAATGTGAGTGAAGGCGTTCTCTCCCTCTCTCTCTCTCTCTCTCTCTCTCTCTCTCTCTCTCTCTCTCTCTGTGTGTGTGTGTGTGTGTGAGAGTGTTAAGACAGGATCTTGCTAAATGTAGTCCAAATTGACCTAGAACTTATGGTAATCCCCCTGTCTCAGCTTCTGAGAGCTTGGATTACAGGTGTGCACTATAACACACAGCAGATGTTCCTATGAGAGATGAGACTGAGATGTCACAGAAAGAAAATTGTGCACTTCATTGCTTGAACTTTTCTAATTCCACCATGGTTTCTAGTATTTGTACACTGTTTTAAAGTTTGGAAGTGATTGGTTATACATTATGTAATTTGAGCTTCCCACTCGCCTCTTTAGTTTGGTTTTGAGACAGGGTTTCTCTGTGTATCCCTGGCTATCCTAGAAGTCACTTTGTAGACCAGGCTGACCTCAAACTCAGAGATCGAGCTACCTCTGCCTCTCAAATGATGGGATTAAAGGTGTGTACCACAGGGCCCAATGAAAACAGTGGCTTTCAAAGATACTCGTCCAAGACACTCAAGCAAGCAGCAGAGTTGGGGCTTGGAATTTAAACCATCAAATCCTGTTACCAAATACTGTTCCCCATCCAGAGCCAAGATCAGGGATCATAATACCAAATGATCTACACGTAGACTATAAACGCCCATCTTACTATTCACGGACCTGTGATGTTGCCTTTTTCACGGTGTCAATCTTGAAATAGAAAGTATGGTTATTCTCTGCATTTAGCTGTGCAATGGAATGACCAAGTGCATCTTTCAGCTCTGGGCTGTCTGTAGGTATGTCCTTGGGGCAGCCAGGGCAATGCTTGGGAAGTGGTTCTACCAAATCATCTCCTGAAAAAAAAATCAGATTTAAACTCAGTAGGTACACCCAAAGAGTAGAGTAGCCTTGCTCCTGTCACACAAGCTCTGCATCCTCACTTATACAGAGTCTGAGGTAAACAACAGGGTTAAGTGAATATTGGCCCTGCCTCTTCCCCAGTCTCCACGTGCACTTCTCACCTGGATAAAGGTCACAGCTCTGTGAGAAGTCGGCAATTTTGTTATCGATATCCACGAAGGCGTTACCTCTGCACTCACCATCATCCTGGTGGTTCAAGATCATAAACAGAAGTCATTGTGAAAGCAAACAACTAGTGAAAGTAAAAGGCAGTATGTCTACTTTACAAATCATTGCATTGGGAAAAGGAGAAAAGCTGAAAGCAAAAGAGAAACTGAGAAACACAGATAGCCATGTTCTCCATGGCAACGAGGAAGCACAGAGAGGGAGGAAATGGGATTGCCCACTGCACAGGGAATGCCTAAGTAAGACAGGATCTCTCAGTGAACCCTGAGCTCATTGATTCGGGGAGGCTCATGTCAAGGGAGCCCAAGAGCTCTGTCTCTGTCTCCCTGGTGCTTGGATTATAGATGTCTGCATGGGAGAGAGAGACTCAAACACAAGCCCTTTACTAACTGAGGTATTTATTCCCTGGCTTCAATTTTTGCTTTGTTTTGTTTTAGAGGCAGCTGAGAGTATAGCCTTCATATGTCTCTGCAGAGGTGAGCATACACACACGTATACATACATGCATACACCACACACACAAAGAAAGGATGGGCAAAGAATATAATTTCTCATCCATAAAATCAACCCATAAACTTCTACCATATTTATGAAAATATTTCAGAAAAAATAAACACATGAACTCAATTGGTGATTGAGAAACTAAACTATATTTAGCTATAAAATACTGAATTTTAATCCAATGGAATTTGAATCAATTTACTTAAGCAAACAACTAATGAATAAATGAAGAGTTTAAAATATTTTAATAACTATGTCTATCACTTATAAAACAGAGGCCTTTTTCTGACGGAGAAAAATAGCAAATACAAAAATAATTTCATTGTCAAAAATGTTTGCTAAATTACTAATTATATACAAGGCTAGAAATAACCCAGGTATCCAAAGACAGGAGTGCTATGGCAAAAATCAACTTATGGTGTCCTTGCTTGGAAAATATTACAGAGTCATTTTTTAAATTGACCAAAATTTCTAATGATGAGAAAAAATCCTTAGGTCAAAAAAAAAAAGTAGAGCTTGCAAAATAATCACAGGACTGGAGAAAAGGATGAGCGGTTCAGAGCACTAACCGTTCTTAGGGAGGACCAGGGTTTCATTCCCAGCATCCTCATGGCAACTCATGTCCACCTACAACTTAGGGATCTGATGCCCTCTCCAGCCTCTGTGGACACTATGTACATAGTCCACAGATTATACAGGAAGGCAAAAAGCCCATATACTTGAAAGAAAATAAATAAATCTAAAACAATTAAATGAAATAATCACAGCTTTTAAGAAAGAAAAAGTCTCTGAAACATTCCCACAACTCTCCTTTCTCTCCACCCACAAAAAAGAGGAGGGGAATATGCAGGAGTCCCTCTGGGAGATTATGAGCATTCTGTTTGCATTTGCATTTTCTGATGGCGGGTAAGCCTGTGGATCTCCTCATGTGCTTATTGACTACCTGTAATCTGAAGTGTCTGTTTAATCCTTTGCCCATTTTAGAAGTGGTCTGTCTTTTGATGTTGAGTTCTGGGATTTTGAACATGATCTTCATTCTAAACCATTATAGGGCTTACACAAATGTTTCCTTTCATTTTGTGTCTTTCTTGAAAGAGTCAATCATGGTTCTTTCTGCAGCTATAAATGAATGCATGATTAACTAGAACATTTGAGAAGTATTGAAGAAATCCTCCAAAGAATGCAAAATCAGAAAAAAGCACCCACATCTCTCTGAAGGTTAACAGTGTTCTGAATTATAACACATTTATTTTCTATCATGTTTATATTTATATTACTTTACTTTGTGTATTTGACTAAGTCTATATAAACAGTTTCCTTTTCTTCCCTTCTTGTGTTTTTAACTTAAATT
>NW_021622667.1:7291-14834 GCF_004785775.1 Grammomys surdaster | reverse complement strand
TCTTCTTCTTCTTCTTCTTCTTCTTCTTCTTCTTCTTCTTCTTCTTCCATCCTTAACATATTACAATGATTTCCTAATATCCTAAGGCTCAGGAAGCAGTACTAATCTATGGTCTGCTGTACATTGAATAACCACTTCCTAAGGATGCAAATAGCATTAGTTTCAAAGGTTTTACGATGAAAATTAGCAAAGTGTGCTCTAGATTTCCTACTTTTCCCTCATAACATAGAACTCTCAAAGCAGAGACACTAGATTAAAGAAACATCTACAATAGTAATCCAGGAAGTTTCATTCCTCGGTCACCTTGGCATTCAGAACAGCCACTAACATCATTTCAATGACAAGATGTCATGCACAGGGAGAGGATTCCCAGAGTGCATTTATTAGAGTGACAGGAGAAGAGGGAGGATGAGGAAACACCAGAGGAGAGTTTGTAGGAAGAAGCTGGGACACAGAGGACCCTGTGTGAACCTGGAGCACACATGAAGGAGGAGGAGGAGGCCAGGAGAGTGTGACAACTCATCACCATGGCAAATCCCATTCCTAATCCCTAACAAGATTAGGAGTGCTCAGTGTGACACATGCAGATTCCTTGACCAGCAGCTTAGGTCCTAAGACCCTGGGTAGACATGAGTGTGAACTAAATGACATCTTGGTGTCAAGTCACAGAGCTTGACAGTCCTGGAAATGCTGTCAGCAAAAAGTGAAATACTATCATTAAATGTCTGCTACTTACACCGTTAGGAAGGGACACACAGTCTCCATGGAGGGAAGGAAAATCTTCCTTTGAACAATTTGTTTGCACAATTGAATAGATGATGTCAAAATTGAAGCCAGCCACCACCTGAAATGAGTTAGGTTGAATGAGTACTTGAACATCAGGTTGAACATTATTCACAGTGAGCAAAAGTCTTTAAACATTGAACTGGATATAATAAGTGCTCAAGAACTACAAACCATCATCATTATTAGGCAATAGTATCACTAATCAAATATTGAGTATTGTGACAAACAGACGTATAGACACCCACATATAAACATAAAATACACTCCCAATGACACGTCTAAGTAACTGTAAATGTAAAATTATATGCACATGTATTATATGTGTATATAAAATATAAATATTAAGTATCATGTAAGATATACATGAACACAGGTGAGAAAAGTACACATCACACATAGGAGGAAGTTGAGCTAAAAGTAGGAATGGCTACTCTGTAAATTGAGGGATTCTTAAGAAACTGAACTTCAAAGGACCAGATGAGCTCTCAGAAAAGCCGTGACAAAGGAGCTAATAAAAGTTCTGAGTCCAAAGTAGGCCTGGTGGTCAAAGCCTTTAATCTCAGCATCAGAGGCAAGAGTAGGAAAATCTCTGTGAGTTTGAGGCCACCTTGGTTTACAAAGTGAGTTTCAAGGCAGCCAAGACTGTGTAGAGACTCTACCTCAAACAAGCAAAACAAACAAATAAATAAATGATCAGATTATTAGATATTTCCACCACACACCACCAGGAGAAAGTGGGCAGTATAATTTAGGGCATACCCAGAAAGTTGTTTGCACCTTTTTATAAACAATTTAATATTCTGATGCCATTTTTAATTTAATGACAAGAAGATAAAAATACAGATTTGGTAAAACCTTAAAACCAGAATGATATCCATTTACCCATTTCTGGGAAGAAAACAAGCAATGCTGAGGGAATGGGTGAGTGAGAGTTTTCCTTTTCTCATAATGTATCTGACAACTCACATGGATGCCTGAGAAAGCTCCTTGCCTTAAGAGTTATTCTCATGAAAGCACAGGACATCCCACTACCATGCCAGCATGTAGCCAGACAGGTTCCTCCTGCCAATGGTTCATTTTAGGTGACAAAATGCCAATCTAACAGATTTTTAACCATATCACATGTCTTGAACAATTGAAAAACTTACCTGTCTGTTGGCACTTTTTACTTCTCTGAGAGCAAAGAGGTGGCTATGATCTGTGTTGTTGTTGAAATGTTCGATGGCATGTTTCAGAACAGGCTCCAGGTCTGGGCTATCTGTCGATATGGGGTGCACACAACCCAGACAGTGGTACTCATCTGTCACTATGGGACCATTACCTTGACAAAGAGCAGACAAAGAGACAGCATTAATAACTGAAAACACATCTCATATTCATGGTCTTAAACACATGAGACCATTTAGAAAGATCCTCAAAAACCGACTTTCTTGTAACTCCTCTGAGTTAAAGATACTGAGAATGTAGGACTCATGTGCAGTCAGAGACAAAGATGCAGAGTATTAGGAATGATTATTTTATGCTATACTCTTTATTTCACTTTTTGACATGGTCTCATATATTCCAGGTTGGTCTGGAACTGTCTACGCAGCCACAGATGGACTCAAGTGTCTGATCCTCCTTCCTCTGCTTTTCTCCAGAGGCTTCTATTCCTGCTGTATGGACTGATGGGGATCACACCCAGGCCTTCAGGCCTACTAGCTTCTCAGAACAGGGTTCAGGAAGGAAGTTGTGTGAGGAGAACACTCCAAGAATACAAGACAGGAGTCTTGTGAGCTCAGTTTCTTGAAAGCACAGAATTATTCTTGGAATGAGGGCTCATGCTCCGCCCAGATGTATTGGATAGGAATGAGTTTACTTCAGATTATTCATTATTGTTTGCTGGTGTTATTCAATTAAAATTTTAAACCCTCCTCATATGAATGTATTATTTAGGATTCCCTAGAGTCACAGAACTTATGGAACATTTTTATATATTAAGGGAATTTAAAAGAATGGTTTATTATACATATATATATACTGTAGCTGTCTTCAGACACACCAGAAGAGGGCATCAGATCCCATTACAGATGGTTGGGAGCCACTAAGTAGTTGCTTGGAAATGAACTTAGGACCTCTGGAAGAGCAGTCAGTGCTCTTAACTGCTGAGCCACCTCTTCAGTACCATATTAAGGGAATTTATTGTAATGACTTACAACCTGTAGTCCAACTAACCAAACAATGGACAGGTGTGAATGGGAAGTTCAAAAGTCTAGTAGTTGCTTGGTCAATGATTCTAGTTGTCTCACCTGATCTTCTGTGTAAGCTGGAATCCAGAAGAGGTAGGTTCTAACAGATGTGCTGGCCAATAAATGCAAGCACATGAAAAAAGAGTGAGTCTACCTTCACCTAGTGTTTTTATGTAGGCCTCCATCAGAAGGTATGGCTCATATTAAAAGTTTGTACCACCACGCCTGGATATAGAACTAGTTTAGTCCCAGGTTGACCTTGAACTCAGAGAACTCCTTGCCTTAGTCTCCTGGGATTAAAGGTGAGTACTACCTTGATTGGGCCTAAGTTTTTCATGGCCACTATGCCTCAAGATCTCCATGCCAAGCTCCAGGTGAGAAGCCTGTGTCCTCCAGCCTCAAGATCTAGATCACAGGAGTGCCCTCCATTTCTGGATTGTAGTTCATTCCAGATGTAGTCAAGTTGACAACCAGGGATAGCTGTCACAATGACTTTATGGAAACAGGTTTTTTTGTCACGTGTGGCTTATCCCTGTGATTGCATACAGCTTGAACTCATGAGAACCTTACTGAGCTGACTTGTCTTAACCTTTAGAGTACACATCATCTGAAGCTCTGAATAAATTGGGTATAGGATGAGACAGTAGTCTGCCTCATTCATCAGCTCCATTCTCCCACGTCCCTCTGCCTTTAGAGTGGTGACGTTAGCTGAGCTACATCAATAGTCCCCTATTTTAATGTATTTTAATGATCATAACAGTACACTAGCCATTTATAAACGGGAAGACATTACAGATACATCATAAGTTTTCAAGGCTGATGAAAGTTCCCTGACACCTAATTCCATCTGCTAAAGTAGTCTAATGCTTTGACTCCTGGAGAAGAGCCTTCCCCCACAAACAGGATTGTCTTTCCATTTTTTGTGTCACACAATACTGTTAAACTTCTTTAGCATTACATTCAGGGTTTTGTCCTTTAAAACAAGTCATCATGAGGGAGTGTGCTGGCCAGAAAGTATTCCTCTCTGTTCTCCTATGACTAGAACAGAAGGCAAGAGGCTTTCTCATTAGTCAGCCTAAGGGGAGCCTTTCCTTGAAGTCCATCTGTCCCTGTTGTCCCCTGGCAGGTGCTGAGCTAGGTTCTAGGGAAACATTCAGTGTCACATCTGTGAAGGGATGATAGAAAGGACAGACTGTGGACAGATCATTTCACTGGATGGGCAAGAGCTAGGAAAGACTGGAAGTCAGACTGTGCTGAGGGAGGACGTCTACAGAAAAGATGAGCATCCTAAGACAGAAGGAAAAGGTGGCAAGAGGCATCAACAAGACATGTGAGGGGGAAGGGGGAGAGAAGGGAGAGCTGGTGCTGAAAAGTCAGGATGGGAAAGGAACAGTAGTGTGGGAGGGGGCATCTGTTCAGTGTGCCAGAGTGTCCAGTGTGACACAGAGAGGGCCAGTTTGATTTAGGGACAGTCAGAGAGAGGAGTCTGTGCTCTAGGCAGGAGATACTACCCCTGTTTAAAGTCACTATCTACACTGAAGCTCACTAGTTCTTTGGCAAATCTGGTGAGAGCTGTAGCCTCTCCACAGGAAAATGCAAATAATCATGATATTTACACAGGATGTTAGGATTCCAATAGGCTCTCTGATGTGAAGAATGTGCTGATGTGGAGTGAGGAACCACTGAATGGTTTGCAATAAAACAGTGTCAAATATTTTTATAGTTATTTTGTATTAAGTTACCAAGGCGAGAGCCCTGCCTGATAGAGGATGGCTGCAGAGTGAGTGGTGTGGTCAGCAGAGATGTAACCTCGGGATCAAGGCTTCCTGACCTCTTGGGAACACACTTCCTGGGTGCCTACTGTCCTTGGAGATCTCTCTCTCTCTCTCTCTCTCTCTCTTTCTCTCTCTCTCTCTCTCTCTCTCTCTCTCTCTCTCTTTCTCTCTCCCTTCCTCCTTCCCTCCATCCTTCCCTCTTTCCTTTTGAGACAAGGCCTCATATACCCCAGGGTATCCTCCAGCTTGCTCTGTAGTTGAGGACAAACTTAAAGTCCTAATCCTCCTCCTGCCTCAACCTCCCCAGTTTGGGATTTACAGGTGTGCATTATCATATTCAGATGTAGGTGCATCATAAATGTGCTGGAAAGTCCAGTTTGTCAGGAGCCATCATAGGACATGGTAATAACAGCAGATGACATTCCTGAGATGACCAACTTAGATTAATAACTATGATGGAACTCCAGTAGGCAAAGCCCAGGAGAAAATCATTTTAGAAAATTAATATTCTTTTCCTGTTATTATTAAAAATATATGACAATCACTAGGTATTAGCACCTCTCCTTTTTGAGCAGATCTCTACAGACTACAAACATGTTCTTAATGTCTTGTAGTGACACTATATAGACTAATAGATGACGTCTCAATTTTTTATGATCATCATGTAAGGGCGCCAAAAACTCTATCAGTATTTATTAAGCTCTTTCATTTGGGACTGCTATTAGGTCTCTTCTGACAGTCAAAATTGCAATGAGAACTCTGCCTGTCTCCCATGTGTCACCAGTTAATTGCTTCTACTACACAGAGCACATTCTAAGAGGTTGTAAAACTGTTAATCATAAAAAGGGAACGAACAATTATATGGGCTAGTACAGAAGACAAAATATTGACTGGATTATTGATACAAAAAAACTCCACTAATAACTTAGTTATGGTTTTTAGCTTTCAGTGAACCTGTGGAGCTGTGACAGGTGATGGATGTTTAGCCAGATAATTACTCCTGATGGATATACATGTAAACGTTCTCTGTTGTAAACTTCTATTTCAATTTATTACTTGAATTTATGTGTGAGATTGTGATGAACTTTTTAACAGGTGATCATGTATTCTAAAAAAACGTATAAGGACAAAGAAGAATCAAAACCAAACTGAGGAGAATTTTTTAGACAGAAGTCTTTTTAGACAGGACTGGACTCAAGAAGAACTTAGAAGTATAGGCATAGCACTGGGAGCAAAGACATTGAGAGTGAGAGCATTATTGTGACATCAGAGCAGGAGGAGAAGCATTAGGAGAATGCAGAGTGGAATAACTTAGAAACTATAAGGCAACTTTAAAAATTATGAGAGCAATGTGCAGAACACAGAGAGAAAGGAAAGAAGAAGCTGCAGAGAAACAGAAGGAGGAGGCAGGCTTCTCCTTACTACGGGGCAGAGCAGGTCCTTTCTTAATTACATGGCAGGCTTAGTCTTATTAAAGGAACAAAGCTTTCTTCTTACAGACTTAGGTTTAATTCATTTAGCATTACAAGGTTAGAAGACCTTTTTTTCCTCAATGCAATAAAGATTGGGGCTCAGTTTCCATCCAGAATGAGTGAGATCTTTCTGCACTGACACTGGGGCTTTTGTCCCATATACATATGTAAGTATCAGTGTGTGTGTGTGTGTGTGTGTGTGTGTGTGTGTGTGTGTGTGAGTGTGTGTGTAAGTATGAAACTGTGAGAATGCATGCAAGCTGGACCCAACTGGTTTGAATGGAAATGCATAAATATGCATGTGTGAATCACTATATGAACTTATGGGAGCTGATACATATTTGCTTATATAAAAGTTTTTCCTTCTGCAAGCATGATTCTCTTCCTCTGGTTCAATAGCAGTATATTGCTCCAAACTTCCCTCTAGCCCTACAAGGCATCTGGACAAAAGGGAAAAGGCCCTAGCAATTAATCCTTTACTTAATTCCTCCTGTTTTAGGATGAGGTGCTAAGGGCCAGAGACTGCAGTTTCTGGCCTCTGAGAAACACAGACCTCAGGTCAGCTAGAGCAGCAAAATAACTTAAACTTAGATAAGTACACTTTAATTATTATACATCAACTCTAACTATCTCGTAAGACAAAGTCTTACCTCCTGCCAACACTCTTCCCTCTCCACTGCCTCAAAAACAATCAACAAGAAAGAAGACCCTGCGGGAACTGGGCCCCTGGAACCGATTCTGGTGCTTTGTTTCAATAGCCGAAAGCTGACTGAACACAATAGGTGCGATCTACTCAGTAGAGTAAGTCCTGGACTATGCTGCTGATATCCAACCCCTCACATCTCTAGCTCCTCAACGCAGCTTTCCTCAGGACTGTGTGGTGTATGACATCTCTACTTCTGTCAGAAACCGTATAAACAGTTTTCCATTCTCTTCTTGCAGATGAGGTTGGTTCAGGGCACTGGCCGGTTCTACAACTGTAGAGAATTTGATGGGAAGGATGGGAGACTTACAGATCAAAAGAGATAAAGCCACTGGAGCTGTGGGGGCGACCAGGGCAGATTTTCCCACCAGCCAGCTCTCCTTCAAGACAGAATGGAGTTGGAGAAGATAGGGGTTTTCAGAGAGGTAAGGAAGTGTAAGAAGGATGCTGTTCCTTTCTTGGGTAACTGAGTGCATTCCACGCTGCGTATTTCTATACAGATGGCTTTCAACTGGGAATAGAACTTTTCACTGCTGGTGGGTACTGATGAGCTCTTCTCTGTCTTGGGCTGGTTTCTCT
>NW_021622667.1:0-7191 GCF_004785775.1 Grammomys surdaster | reverse complement strand
CTCTCTCTCTCTCTCTCTCTCTCTCTCTCTCTCCCTCTCTCCCTCCCTCCCTCTCTGCATCTTGCAGAGGACTGCTGCAGGAAGGTTTTCATGACTGGCATCATCCAAATATACTCATCCCTTTATAAACCCTTGGCATCTTTACAACAATATAGAAAATGATAATGGCCTGCATCTGTTTATAAGCTGCTTTTAATTATTATTCTTGAAATGAGAGTTATTTGCTTTTTAAACTAAGGACCTACTCAACTCACTCTCCTACAGAGTATCTGCATGACCTTAGGTAAGTTACTTCACTGTTCCAGCTGTCTCATTTGAAAAATGAGGGTGTAACACTGCACTGACTGACCTGTAATGGTTGGAGGAGTTAATGTATGTAAAGTTCCCAGATCATAAATGCTCCATGAGTGTCAGCTATCACCGTCCCGAGTCTGTGTTAAGATGCCCAGATATTGCATCTTTGGATTTATCATCTCATTCTAGCACCCCATCCTGTCAAAGGTGCAATTCTATTATGTCCCTTCTGAGTCAAAGAAAAGGAAAAGGAAGATGATAACAATACAGAATGAAGCTGGACATGCTGGTGCACAACTTTAGTCCCGGCACTGAGGAAGCAGAGGGAGGTGGAGCTCTGTGAGTTCCAGGCCATCCTGGTCTAGAAAGCCAGCTCTAGGACAGTCAGGATTGTTACACAAAGAAACTGTGTATTGAAAAACAAAAAAAAAATCCAATAACAAACAAAAAACAAAACGAAGAAGGGGAAGAAGAAAAGAAGAAAAAGAAGAGGAGGAAGAGGAGGAAGAAGAGGAGGAGGAGGTGGTGGTGGAAGAGGAGGAAGAAGAGGAAGTGGAGGAAGAGGAAGAAGTTTTAAGTTTTGGTCTTGTGCTATCTATTTTGTAATAGTAAGCTGAGGACCCCAAGAAATGGTTGCCCGAGAGACTAGAGAGTCCACACATACATCTTGGAGCCAAATAATTCTTATTGGTAAATAAAGATGCCAACAGCTAATAGCTGGGCAGAAGGCACATAGGTAGCATTTAGGTTTCCTGGGCTTTGGTGTCAGAGAAGGATCACCAGGGAGTTGCAGGAGTAGAAATAGAAGAAGACGCTGCCATGTGTTAGGTGAGCCATGAATACATGGCCCTGTGGGCTGGCCCATTGGAGTTAAGAACAATCTATTTGAAACATAGTAAATAGTAATTAATAATTAAGCAGTATTTATAAGAAACTAGATTCTAAAAGAGAGGGTAGGCGTCTCCCCAACATTTGTACTGTTTAAGGTCTATTGTAAACAAGAAAGTTCAGTGTGTCTTTTATACAGGAACTAAATGACCTATAAGGTGAGGTAGAAACCCTGGGACAGTATTAAATAATTTCTACAACCAAGAACGAATGATTCCAAACCAGGGCACACCTCAAAGTCCACACTCTGCTCCACGTAGGATGCTGCATAGGATTGGAGGCAGGTTCATGGTGCCTCATCCTCTGTCAGCCAGGCCAAACCCCACTCCACCTGCCCCTACTGACACAGGGAGTTAGGATAGGTCTCAGGGCATGATTGACACAAGCCTGGGCCAATCCAAGAACTTACTGCAGTGTTTCTCTGCCCAACATCTACAGAATCCCAACACTGCAGATACCATTGCCACCTTCAGGCCGGGGGATGTGGTCTGGTCTTGGTTGTGTTCTTGGTACATAGGAGTAATCAACATCAACATTCTCACAAACCCCCAGGCTTGTACACACTGCCACTAAGAGACCAGGTCCCCAGATGTATCACCCACCTGGAGTAATCTTGCAGGTCTGGTTGGTTATGGAGAATTGATTTTCTCTCTTTCCTACAGTTGCTGTGCATTCTCCAGTGGCCTAGAAGAAAAGAAAAAAGGCATTTGATCTAATCTTTCTTCCTAAGGGAAACACTTGGCTAGTGCTGTCATTAAATATAGCTTAAAAAAAAAAAGAAGGTCTTTCTCTAATAGAATTTTTGTTTTGTTTTCTTTAGATTTACCTGTTCTTATGCATGTGAGTGCTCTTCTGGATGTGTGTCTGTGCACCGCATGTGTACCTGGTGCCTGCAGAGCCCAGAGCACAGCAGCAGAAGCAATGGAACTAGAGTTTCAGAGGGTTCTAAGTGTGCATCTGGGTGTTAGAAACCCGACCCAGGACTCCTCACGAGCAGCACACTCTTAACCACTCAGAAGTCTTTCCAGCCCATTAACAAACTTGTGAGACATGAGAATGAATACCTATGTGACCTTGTGGTTGTTTCCACAGGCCACTGATCTTCACGGATAAGGGGAGAGGCAGAGTAAGGCCTCTAAACTTGAGCCTTGATGTGGAGTTCTGTGGCTGCTTCTCTCTCACCAAGATGGATGCTGTGCCTCAGGCCCAACAGGGTGAGCTTCCTCTTTGATGTCCCCTCAGTTTCAGTGGTGCCCACTCTTTACATAAACTTCAGTTTAACCTCTTAGAACGTCCCACTTGCACACTGCTGGCTGCTAGTTGTTCCTGCTGCCCTGGTGCCTCTCACTGCCTCAGTTTACCCACCTTGTGGAAACAACACCACAGGTACTTGACACATTTTGTCACCATGAACAGCTGATGACTGTCTGAGGTGACAGGTGACCCTGCCTTAAACAAGTGCCTGGGAACCAAGTGGTCAGGTGTGCCCCACACTGGACACAGGCTCCATATGTGATCCATCAGGCTACCAGGCTCATGTAAATCTCACAGCACCCTGAGGTCTGCGTAGGGCAGGCTGGGCTTTTGTATACAGAGCACACTCACGGCTTCCTCAGCGTTCTTCAAGTCGCAGTCCTGCCAGGTGACGCCACTCTGAACAGAGCAGTTGCCCTCCTTGATTTGATACTTGAAGGAATAAAATGTTTCAGAGCCATCCTGAGGAAAGCAAGATGACACCCAGAGTCACTCAGGGGACCAGCATCAAGTTTGTGAACCCTGACACATTACACACACCAGTCCTGATCAGACTCAAGGAAAGCCGTGTTTATTAAAAAATAAGTGTTTACATTTGTATAAATACACCTTGGAAGAATATTCATAATATGCCTATATTCTCAATGATTTCAAAGCAGTATCTATAGCGCTATCCCTGCCCTCTTTTATGTAAACTCTGGTTTACATGTATGTACATATACATGTTCAATGTGTCTGGTTGTCACTGAGCATAGAGCAAAGCCTGGAATCCCAGTAGCACAGTTGGTGGATTGAGACTGGAGGACCTTGAATTAACTGCTCGGAGAGCTACAGAATGAGGCCCTGTCTGAGAAACCCCAAGAACCCGGGCACAGCTTAGTGGTACAGTGCTTGCCTGACATGTGCCCTGGATGGATCCCGGGGACAGGGAGAGGGCTACAAGGACATTGCACAACAAAACTCACATGGCCCCATCTGTCAGTCAATGGAGACACTAGGGGACTGTGGTCCTGACTGGAGGAAGCCAACTGCAGGCTGGACTGCAGTGAGAAACTAAAGGCTTCATTCACTTCTGAATCACACACTCCTGTGTCCCCTAGGGCTTTCTTTTTGTCTTCATGGAACTAAAGGATGGTATTTTCTTTCCTGCTGAAGTAGTGTAGTCACCCCAAAGAAAGTCTTTTAAGTGAAATGTATTTATTGAAAGCATTTTAAATTTCAATGGTATTTTGTTTTTATTTTAAGAGTGGGAGTGTATGCCCTAATGTATGTCTGTATACTACATGTGTGCCTGGAGGTCAGGATGGCCAGAAAACTCAGCAAAGTCCCTGGAACTGGAGTGATAGATGGTTGTTAGCTACCATGGGTGCTGGGAACTGACCCCAGGTTATCTCCAAGAGTAGCCACTACCTTGAACCACTGAGCCATCTCTCTAGTCTGTAAACTTTATTTTTTAAAAAAATCTTAAAGATTGTTTCCCTCTAATGTATGCATCCTGTTTTCATTGTTTCCTGCCTGAGTGAACTGACAAACAAGTAAGAATATTATAAAACCAGCCAAGATGTGCTCTGGATGGAACTTAGGTTGTAAAGTCCTTGTCTAGCATGCAGAGTCCTGAGTTTGCTTCCCCAGTATCACATAAACCTGGCTACCTGTATTCACAGCACTGGGAAGATGGAGACAGGAGGATCAAAAGTTTCAGTTCATTGTCAGCTACATAGTAAGTTTCTGTTTAGTCTACAGTTACATGACACCCTGGCTCAAACCTCTGTCCCCAAAACTAAAGAAAGCTAGTGGAAACATTGCTATTAACCTCAAAGAATCAGACACACACACTCAGTGCTAGATACCTGGTCCAAGCAATAATGCCAACTCTCTTCTTATTCCCAGTATCCGTCCCCGTGAGGAACTCCCACTTAGGGCTGGGAGATGGATGGCTCAGGTCACAGATGCAGTGGGTTCTCCTGCTGCAAGCTGACTGAGTGCTGGATTCCCCACTCTGCCTGTCCCTTTCAAACATCTCCATCTACTTTGGTTTCTTTCTTCCTGGGATACTGCTTTCATGATCACCCAGGAAGCCTAAGGACTAGCCATCTCCAGCCTCTACCCCTGTGCCTGAGAGCAGCAATTACAAGTGGTTTCACAGGAAAGCTGTCACTCACCGTTTTAGTGCCCTCGGTCACTCGGTACAACACAAACTGGTTGCCACTTTGTAACCCAGCATTATACTTCTTCAGAGCGGTATCCACAGCCTGAAATACAGTCTCATCATTGCAGTCAATTTCCTGGGCATCTTCTTCCTGTGCTAAACATGGCAGGAGCCTGGAGCAGAGGAGCAGGATAGTAATTAGCCTCATGATTTAAGGTTCCCGAGAGAATTGGAGGGACTGTTTTGCCAACTACAGGAAAGCAACTCAGAAGCTGCTTTTAGCAGCCTCCAGTTTCTGACCTCTCCTGCCTCTGCTTTCACTGCCTCACCACTTCAGTCCCTATTTGGATTACTGCAGTCACCTCGTGTGTGTCCTCTTCCCAGAGAACAAACAGGATTCTGCTCAAGGTCCAAGCAGGTATCTAGCTGGAGCATTTCAACATGGGGTTGTTGACCTGCTTGTGGGCTTTTGGAAAGAATGTGGGAGTGCAGAGCACATTTCTAAAACATTGCCCAACTCTCCACAGTGACTTACAGCAGAAACCAGTAAAAGAGCAGCTAAAACCAACAACCACTTCCAGTATCCTCTTGCTAATCTTCGCCCAGCTACAAAGGTCTCTATCTATGTGAACAATGAGGAAGTGTACAAACACCTCCTACACAACATTGCTTGTGGCATGTTGGGTGCACAGACACAGGGTTTTGTCAGCTCTTTGTGTTCTTGAAAAGTGCACAAACATCAGCCAAGTGCCGGGAGCTCCACCCAGGACACTGGCTCATCTGTCAAACCATGGGCATCCTGTCTGGCCTCTGGCCATGCCAGCCTCTCTGCTGGGTTCTATTAGTCTCTGTGAAGAAGGGGAAGGGCCAGCAGATTCTTGGCAAATTAAAGTGCTTGCCTCAGAGACCTGAGGCTCACAACCATAGTCTGAAGCCGGGAGTTCACAGGAAACCTCTGGATGGTGACACACATTTGTAATCCTGGCATTCCTACTTTCAACCTGGAGAGGAAGGCCAGAGAATCAACAGGAAGTTTAGGTGCCCTGGGGTGTGAAAGCAAGGAAAACAAGGAGACCTGTCTTACCAAGGTGTCTGGTGAGGCACCCACTCCTGAGAGCTCTCTGACATCCACATGTGGGCAGTGGCTATTGTGTGCTTGCCCACAGACATTCTCAACCTTTCTCTGACTCTCTCATAAATACACACAAAAAGAAGAAGAAGAAGAAGAAGAAGAAGAAGAAGAAGAAGAAGAAGAAGAAGAAGAAGAAGAGGAGGAGGAGGAGGAGGAGGAGGAGGAGGAGGAGGAGGAGGAGGAAGAAGAGAGAGAGAGAGAGAGAGAGAGAGAGAGAGAGAATAAAAGAAAAAGAAAAGAGGGAGGGAAGGAAGAAAAGAAAAAGAGAAAGAAGAAATAAAAGTAAAAAAACCTCAAAAGTTGAATTCTGTGTGGTTGATGGGAATTTCTAGTTGGAGATGGAGTCTCCCTGTGAGGCCTAGAGGCCTGGAGCAGGGTGTTGTCAATGTAGGTTAAATGTTGAGCTTATAGAAGTGTGGCAGGAACAGGCACTGGGTCAGAGCTCCTAAGTGAGACTAATGTGACTACCTGTGACTTCCTATGTGACTGTCTGTGCTGATGTGTGCAAACATGCCAGTGTGCATGAGTTTCATGCTTGGCTGAGTGTGTGCCTAGACCTCCACGTGTGCATGTCTGGGTGTGAATGAGTGTAGATTTGTAATGTATGTATGTACGTATGTATGTATGTATGTATGTATGTATGTGTGTGTATGTATGTATGTGTGTATGAGTTAGAGTCACAGAACCTTCCTAACAAGGTTTCTTCCCCTGAGCAATGTGAAAGTCATAATATCATAATGGTATTGTTTTAGGGTTTTCACAGAAATCATTCTATTTGAAGCAAGTTTTAGAAGTAAAACCTGAGACACTTAAGCCTTCATGTAACCGAAACAGCCCAATGACACAGGTCACAGAAGCAAAGACAAGAGACGGCAGGAGTTGAAGAGAAAATAAGGCAGAGAGTACAAGTCTACAACTTCTGTTTCCCCAAAGTGGAATGTCAAAGTAAAGAATTTCTACAGTTAGAAAGTTTATATAAAGCTGGGTGGTGGCGCACACCTTTAATCCAGCACTTGGGAGGCCAGCCTGGTCTACAGAGTGAGTTCCAGGACAGCCAGGGTTACACAGAGAAACCCTGTCTCAAAAAACCAAAAAAGAAAAAAAAAGAAAAGCTTGCCAGGCATCGGTAGCACACACCTTTAATCCCAGCACTTGAAGGCAGATGCTGGCTGATCTCTGAGTTCAAGGCCAGAATGATCTTCAGATCTGCAGAATGAGCTCCAGGAAAGCCAAGGCCACACAGAGAAACCCTGATTCAATAAACAAACCAACCCAAAACAAAAGAAAGCAGAGTTCTGCAGCAGGCTGAGGAATGCATCTAATACGATCAAACTTGTGACCTGTTCTCCAAAAGCAGGAATGGTGGACAGATCTGTGTTGAGACAGTATCTACTTTCTAACATGCAAAATTACCACAGACACTTGTGAAAGGTTGCACAAAGCTACTGCATTTATAAGAAGCACAAAAGTGACA
>NW_021622666.1:7292-15235 GCF_004785775.1 Grammomys surdaster | reverse complement strand
TAACTTAAATTGTAAAACAAATTTTGAGACAGCATCATCTCTCTATGCAGCCCTAGGTGGCTTAGAACTCGGTTTGTAGAGCAGACTTGTCTTGAACTCATGGACATCTGCTGTTTCTGGGGTGCTGGTAAAGGTGTGTGTCACCACACCCAGCCTCCTTGCTTACTCCTGTCTACTTTCATTTATATTTATGTATTTTTGGTTTTCTTTCTGAAACAGCAGTTTTCAAACCAATGATGGCCTCAAACCCACTGTGTGGTTAAGGATGACCTTGATCTCCTAATCCTCCTTTCTTCATGGCTCCTGGGAGTTCAGTTTGTGTCTTGGGCTTTGTTGTTGTTGTTGTTGTTGTTGTTGTTGTTGTTGTTCTTCTTCTTCTTCTTCTTCTTCTTCTTCTTCTTCTTCTTCCTCTTCCTCTTCCTCTTCCTCTTCCTCTTCTTCTTCTTCTTCTTCTTCTTCTTCTTCCTCTTCTGTCCTTAACATAATACAATGATTTCCTAATGTCCTAAGGCTCAGGAAGCAGTACTAATCTATGGTCTGCTGTACATTGAGTAACCACTTCCTAAGGATGAAAATAGCATTAGTTTCAAAGGTTTTACGATGAAAATTAGCAAAGTGTGCTATAGATTTCCTACTTTTCCCTCATAACATAGAACTCTCAAAGCAGAGACACTAGATTAAAGAAACATCTACAATAATAATCCAGGAAGTTTCATTCCTCGGTCACCTTGGCATTCAGAACAACCACTAACATCATTTCAATGACAAGATGTCATGCACAGGGAGAGGATTCCCAGAGTGCATTTATTAGAGTGACAGGAGAAGAGGGAGGATGAGGAAACACCAGAGGAGAGTTTGCAGGAAGAAGCTGGGACACAGAGGACCCTGTGTGAATGTGGAGCACACATGAAGGAGGAGGAGGAGGCCAGGAGAGTGTGACAACTCATCACCATGGCAAATCCCATTCCTAATCCCTAACAAGATTAGGAGTGCTCAGTGTGACACATGCAGATTCCTTGACCAGCAGCTTAGGTCCTAAGACCCTGGATAGACATGAGTGTGAACTAAATGACATCTTGGTGTCAAGTCACAGAGCTTGACAGTCCTGGAAATGCTGTCAGCAAAATGTGAAATACTATCATTAAATGTCTGCTACTTACACCGTTAGGAAGGGACACACAGTCTCCAAGGAGGGAAGGAAAATCTTCCTTTGAACAATTTGTTTGCACAATTGAATAGATGATGTCAAAATTGAAGCCAGCCACCACCTGAAATGAGTTAGGTTGAATGAGTACTTGAACATCAGGTTGAACATTATTCACAGTGAGCAAAAGTCTTTAAACATTGAACTGGATATAATAAGTGCTCAAGAACTACAAACCATCATCATTATTAGGCAATAGTATCACTAATCAAATATTGAGTATTGTGACAAACAGACGTATAGACACCCACATATAAACATAAAATACACTCCCAATGACACGTCTAAGTAACTGTAAATATAAAATTATATGCACATGTATTATAAGTGTATATAAAATATAAATCTTAAGTATCATATAAGATATACATGAACACAGGTGGGAAAAGTACACATCACACACAGGAAGAAGTTGAGCTAAAAGTAGAGATGGTTACTCTGTAAATTGAGGGATTCTTAAGAAACTGAACTTCAAAGGACCAGATGAGCTCTCAGAAAAGCCGTGACAAAGGAGCTAATAAAAGTTCTGAGTCCAAAGTAGGCCTGGTGGTCAAAGCCTTTAATCCCAGCATCAGAGGCAAGAGTAGGAAAATCTCTGTGAGCTTGAGGCCACCTTGGTTTACAAAGTGAGTTTCAAGGCAGCCAGGACTGTGTAGAGACTCTACCTCAAACAAGCAAAACAAACAAATAAATGATCAGATTACTAGATAGATATTTCCACCACACACCACCAGGAGAAAGTGGGCAGTATAATTTAGGGCATACCCAGAAAGTTGTTTGCACCTTTTTATAAACAATTTAATATTCTGATGCCATTTTTAATTTAATGACAAGAAGATAAAAATACAGATTTGGTAAAACCTTAAAGCCAAAGTGATACCCGTTTTTCCATTTCTGGGAAGAAAACATGTAATGCTGAGGGAATGGGCAAGTGAGAGTTTTCCGTTTTTCATAACGAATCTCACAACTCACATGGACCCATGAGGAAGCTCCTTGCCTTAAGAGTTATTCTCATGAAAGCACAGGACACTCCAGAACCATGTCAGCATATGGCCAGACAGGTTGCTCCTGACAATGGTTCATTTTAGGTGACAAAATGCCAATCTAACAGATTTTTAACCACATCACATGTCTTGAACAATTGAAAAACAAACCTGACTGTTGGCACTTTTTACTTCTCTGAGAGCAAAGAGGTGGCTATGATCTGTGTTGTTGTTGAAATGTTCGATGGCATGTTTCAGAACAGGCTCCAGGTCTGGGCTATCTGTCGATATGGGGTGCACACAACCCAGACAGGGGAATTCATCTGTTACCATGGGGCCCTTACCTTGACAAAGAGCAGACAAAGAGACAGCATTAATAACTGAAAACACATCTCATATTCATGGTCCTAAACACATGAGACCATTTAGAAAGATCCTCAAAAACCGACTTTCTTGTAACTCCTCTGAGTTAAAGATACTGAGAATGTAGGACTCATGTGCAGTCAGAGACAAAGATGCAGAGTATTAGGAATGATTATTTTATGCTATACTCTTTATTTCATTTTTTGACATGGTCTCATATATTCCAGGTTGGTCTGGAACTGTCTACACAGCTACAGATGGACTCAAGTGTCTGATCCTCCTTCCTCTGCTTTTCTCCAGAGGCTTCTATTCCTGCTGTATGGACTGATGGGGATCACACCCAGGCCTTCAGGCCTACTAGCTTCTCAGAACAGGGTTCAGGAAGGAAGTTGTGTGAGGAGAACACTCCAAGAATACAAGACAGGAGTCTTGTGAGCTCAGTTTCTTGAAAGCACAGAATTATTCTTGGAATGAGGGCTCATGCTCCGCCCAGATGTACTGGATAGGAATGAGGTTACTTCAGATTATTCATTATTGTTTGCTGGTGTTATTCAATTAAAATTTTAAACCCTCCTCATATGAATGTATTATTTAGGATTCCCTAGAGTCACAGAACTTATGGAACATTTTTATATATTAAGGGAATTTAAAAGAATGGTTTATTATACATATATATATACTGTAGCTGTCTTCAGACACACCAGAAGAGGGCATCAGATCCCATTACAGATGGTTGGGAGCCACTAAGTAGTTGCTTGGAAATGAACTTAGGACCTCTGGAAGAGCAGTCAGTGCTCTTAACTGCTGAGCCACCTCTTCAGTACCATATTAAGGGAATTTATTGTAATGACTTACAACCTGTAGTCCAACTAACCAAACAATGGACAGGTGTGAATGGGAAGTTCAAAAGTCTAGTAGTTGCTTGGTCAATGATTCTAGTTGTCTCACCTGATCTTCTGTGTAAGCTGGAATCCAGAAGAGGTAGGTTCTAACAGATGTGCTGGCCAATAAATGCAAGCACATGAAAAAAGAGTGAGTCTACCTTCACCTAGTGTTTTTATGTAGGCCTCCATCAGAAGGTATGGCTCATATTAAAAGTTTGTACCACCACGCCTGGATATAGAACTAGTTTAGTCCCAGGTTGACCTTGAACTCAGAGAACTCCTTGCCTTAGTCTCCTGGGATTAAAGGTGAGTACTACCTTGATTGGGCCTAAGTTTTTCATGGCCACTATGCCTCAAGATCTCCATGCCAAGCTCCAGGTGAGAAGCCTGTGTCCTCCAGCCTCAAGATCTAGATCACAGGAGTGCCCTCCATTTCTGGATTGTAGTTCATTCCAGATGTAGTCAAGTTGACAACCAGGGATAGCTGTCACAATGACTTTATGGAAACAGGTTTTTTTGTCACGTGTGGCTTATCCCTGTGATTGCATACAGCTTGAACTCATGAGAACCTTACTGAGCTGACTTGTCTTAACCTGCAGAGTACACATCATCTGAAGCTCTGAATAAATTGGGTATAGGATGAGACAGTAGTCTGCCTCATTCATCAGCTCCATTCTCCCACGTCCCTCTGCCTTTAGAGTGGTGACGTTAGCTGAGCTACATCAATAGGCCCCTATTTTAATGTATTTTAATGATCATAACAGTACACTAGCCATTTATAAACGGGAAGACATTACAGATACATCATTAATTTTTTAAGGCTAATGAAAGCTCCCTGACACCTAATTCCATCTGCTAAAGTCTTGCCTTCCCCCACAAACAGGATTGTCTTTCCATTTTTTGTGTCACACAATACTGTCAAACTTCTTTAGCTTCACATTCAGGGTTTTGTCATATAAAACAAGTCATCATGAGGGAGTGTGCTGGCCAGAAAGTATTCCTCTCTGTTCTCCTATGACTAGAACCGAAGGCAAGAGGCTTTCTCATTAGTCAGCCCAAGAGGAGCCTTTCCTTGAATTCCATCTGTCCCTGTTGTCCCCCGGCAGGTGCTGAGCTAGGTTCTAGGGAGACATTAAGGGTCACATCTTTGAAGGGATGATAGAAAGGACAGACTGTGGACAGATCATTTCACTGGATGGGCAAGAGCTAGGAAAGACTGGAAGTCAGACTGTGCTGAGGGAGGACGTCTACAGAAAAGATGAGCATCCTAAGACAGAAGGAAAAGGTGGCAAGAGGCATCAACAAGACATGTGAGGGGGAAGGGGGAGAGAAGGGAGAGCTGGTGCTGAAAAGTCAGGATGGGAAAGGAACAGTAGTGTGGGAGGGGGCATCTGTTCAGTGTGCCAGAGTGTCCAGTGTGACACAGAGAGGGCCAGTTTGATTTAGGGACAGTCAGAGAGAGGAGTCTGTGCTCTAGGCAGGAGATACTACCCCTGTTTAAAGTCACTATCTACACTGAAGCTCACTAGTTCTTTGGCAAATCTGGTGAGAGCTGTAGCCTCTCCACAGGAAAATGCAAATAATCATGATATTTACACAGGATGTTAGGATTCCAATAGGCTCTCTGATGTGAAGAATGTGCTGATGTGGAGTGAGGAACCACTGAATGGTTTGCAATAAAACAGTGTCAAATATTTTTATAGTTATTTTGTATTAAGTTACCAAGGCGAGAGCCCTGCCTGATAGAGGATGGCTGCAGAGTGAGTGGTGTGGTCAGCAGAGATGTAACCTCGGGATCAAGGCTTCCTGACCTCTTGGGAACACACTTCCTGGGTGCCTACTGTCCTTGGAGATCTCTCTCTCTCTCTCTCTCTCTCTCTTTCTCTCTCTCTCTCTCTCTCTCTCTCTCTCTCTCTCTTTCTCTCTCCCTTCCTCCTTCCCTCCATCCTTCCCTCTTTCCTTTTGAGACAAGGCCTCATATACCCCAGGGTATCCTCCAGCTTGCTCTGTAGTTGAGGACAAACTTAAAGTCCTAATCCTCCTCCTGCCTCAACCTCCCCAGTTTGGGATTTACAGGTGTGCATTATCATATTCAGATGTAGGTGCATCATAAATGTGCTGGAAAGTCCAGTTTGTCAGGAGCCATCATAGGACATGGTAATAACAGCAGATGACATTCCTGAGATGACCAACTTAGATTAATAACTATGATGGAACTCCAGTAGGCAAAGCCCAGGAGAAAATCATTTTAGAAAATTAATATTCTTTTCCTGTTATTATTAAAAATATATGACAATCACTAGGTATTAGCACCTCTCCTTTTTGAGCAGATCTCTACAGACTACAAACATGTTCTTAATGTCTTGTAGTGACACTATATAGACTAATAGATGACGTCTCAATTTTTTATGATCATCATGTAAGGGCGCCAAAAACTCTATCAGTATTTATTAAGCTCTTTCATTTGGGACTGCTATTAGGTCTCTTCTGACAGTCAAAATTGCAATGAGAACTCTGCCTGTCTCCCATGTGTCACCAGTTAATTGCTTCTACTACACAGAGCACATTCTAAGAGGTTGTAAAACTGTTAATCATAAAAAGGGAACGAACAATTATATGGGCTAGTACAGAAGACAAAATATTGACTGGATTATTGATACAAAAAAACTCCACTAATAACTTAGTTATGGTTTTTAGCTTTCAGTGAACCTGTGGAGCTGTGACAGGTGATGGATGTTTAGCCAGATAATTACTCCTGATGGATATACATGTAAACGTTCTCTGTTGTAAACTTCTATTTCAATTTATTACTTGAATTTATGTGTGAGATTGTGATGAACTTTTTAACAGGTGATCATGTATTCTAAAAAAACGTATAAGGACAAAGAAGAATCAAAACCAAACTGAGGAGAATTTTTTAGACAGAAGTCTTTTTAGACAGGACTGGACTCAAGAAGAACTTAGAAGTATAGGCATAGCACTGGGAGCAAAGACATTGAGAGTGAGAGCATTATTGTGACATCAGAGCAGGAGGAGAAGCATTAGGAGAATGCAGAGTGGAATAACTTAGAAACTATAAGGCAACTTTAAAAATTATGAGAGCAATGTGCAGAACACAGAGAGAAAGGAAAGAAGAAGCTGCAGAGAAACAGAAGGAGGAGGCAGGCTTCTCCTTACTACGGGGCAGAGCAGGTCCTTTCTTAATTACATGGCAGGCTTAGTCTTATTAAAGGAACAAAGCTTTCTTCTTACAGACTTAGGTTTAATTCATTTAGCATTACAAGGTTAGAAGACCTTTTTTTCCTCAATGCAATAAAGATTGGGGCTCAGTTTCCATCCAGAATGAGTGAGATCTTTCTGCACTGACACTGGGGCTTTTGTCCCATATACATATGTAAGTATCAGTGTGTGTGTGTGTGTGTGTGTGTGTGTGTGTGTGTGTGTGTGAGTGTGTGTGTAAGTATGAAACTGTGAGAATGCATGCAAGCTGGACCCAACTGGTTTGAATGGAAATGCATAAATATGCATGTGTGAATCACTATATGAACTTATGGGAGCTGATACATATTTGCTTATATAAAAGTTTTTCCTTCTGCAAGCATGATTCTCTTCCTCTGGTTCAATAGCAGTATATTGCTCCAAACTTCCCTCTAGCCCTACAAGGCATCTGGACAAAAGGGAAAAGGCCCTAGCAATTAATCCTTTACTTAATTCCTCCTGTTTTAGGATGAGGTGCTAAGGGCCAGAGACTGCAGTTTCTGGCCTCTGAGAAACACAGACCTCAGGTCAGCTAGAGCAGCAAAATAACTTAAACTTAGATAAGTACACTTTAATTATTATACATCAACTCTAACTATCTCGTAAGACAAAGTCTTACCTCCTGCCAACACTCTTCCCTCTCCACTGCCTCAAAAACAATCAACAAGAAAGAAGACCCTGCGGGAACTGGGCCCCTGGAACCGATTCTGGTGCTTTGTTTCAATAGCCGAAAGCTGACTGAACACAATAGGTGCGATCTACTCAGTAGAGTAAGTCCTGGACTATGCTGCTGATATCCAACCCCTCACATCTCTAGCTCCTCAACGCAGCTTTCCTCAGGACTGTGTGGTGTATGACATCTCTACTTCTGTCAGAAACCGTATAAACAGTTTTCCATTCTCTTCTTGCAGATGAGGTTGGTTCAGGGCACTGGCCGGTTCTACAACTGTAGAGAATTTGATGGGAAGGATGGGAGACTTACAGATCAAAAGAGATAAAGCCACTGGAGCTGTGGGGGCGACCAGGGCAGATTTTCCCACCAGCCAGCTCTCCTTCAAGACAGAATGGAGTTGGAGAAGATAGGGGTTTTCAGAGAGGTAAGGAAGTGTAAGAAGGATGCTGTTCCTTTCTTGGGTAACTGAGTGCATTCCACGCTGCGTATTTCTATACAGATGGCTTTCAACTGGAAATAGAACTTTTCACTGCTGGTGGGTACTGATGAGCTCTTCTCTGTCTTGGGCTGGTTTCTCT
>NW_021622666.1:0-7192 GCF_004785775.1 Grammomys surdaster | reverse complement strand
CTCTCTCTCTCTCTCTCTCTCTCTCTCTCTCTCCCTCTCTCCCTCCCTCCCTCTCTGCATCTTGCAGAGGACTGCTGCAGGAAGGTTTTCATGACTGGCATCATCCAAATATACTCATCCCTTTATAAACCCTTGGCATCTTTACAACAATATAGAAAATGATAATGGCCTGCATCTGTTTATAAGCTGCTTTTAATTATTATTCTTGAAATGAGAGTTATTTGCTTTTTAAACTAAGGACCTACTCAACTCACTCTCCTACAGAGTATCTGCATGACCTTAGGTAAGTTACTTCACTGTTCCAGCTGTCTCATTTGAAAAATGAGGGTGTAACACTGCACTGACTGACCTGTAATGGTTGGAGGAGTTAATGTATGTAAAGTTCCCAGATCATAAATGCTCCATGAGTGTCAGCTATCACCGTCCCGAGTCTGTGTTAAGATGCCCAGATATTGCATCTTTGGATTTATCATCTCATTCTAGCACCCCATCCTGTCAAAGGTGCAATTCTATTATGTCCCTTCTGAGTCAAAGAAAAGGAAAAGGAAGATGATAACAATACAGAATGAAGCTGGACATGCTGGTGCACAACTTTAGTCCCGGCACTGAGGAAGCAGAGGGAGGTGGAGCTCTGTGAGTTCCAGGCCATCCTGGTCTAGAAAGCCAGCTCTAGGACAGTCAGGATTGTTACACAAAGAAACTGTGTATTGAAAAACAAAAAAAAAATCCAATAACAAACAAAAAACAAAACGAAGAAGGGGAAGAAGAAAAGAAGAAAAAGAAGAGGAGGAAGAGGAGGAAGAAGAGGAGGAGGAGGTGGTGGTGGAAGAGGAGGAAGAAGAGGAAGTGGAGGAAGAGGAAGAAGTTTTAAGTTTTGGTCTT
Source organism: Grammomys surdaster (assembly GCF_004785775.1). NCBI lineage: Eukaryota > Metazoa > Chordata > Mammalia > Rodentia > Muridae > Grammomys > Grammomys surdaster. The sequence continues at coordinate 6,310 of NW_021622666.1, read as the reverse complement.
GTGCTATCTATTTTGTAATAGTAAGCTGAGGACCCCAAGAAATGGTTGCCCGAGAGACTAGAGAGTCCACACATACATCTTGGAGCCAAATAATTCTTATTGGTAAATAAAGATGCCAACAGCTAATAGCTGGGCAGAAGGCACATAGGTAGCATTTAGGTTTCCTGGGCTTTGGTGTCAGAGAAGGATCACCAGGGAGTTGCAGGAGTAGAAATAGAAGAAGACGCTGCCATGTGTTAGGTGAGCCATGAATACATGGCCCTGTGGGCTGGCCCATTGGAGTTAAGAACAATCTATTTGAAACATAGTAAATAGTAATTAATAATTAAGCAGTATTTATAAGAAACTAGATTCTAAAAGAGAGGGTAGGCGTCTCCCCAACATTTGTACTGTTTAAGGTCTATTGTAAACAAGAAAGTTCAGTGTGTCTTTTATACAGGAACTAAATGACCTATAAGGTGAGGTAGAAACCCTGGGACAGTATTAAATAATTTCTACAACCAAGAACGAATGATTCCAAACCAGGGCACACCTCAAAGTCCACACTCTGCTCCACGTAGGATGCTGCATAGGATTGGAGGCAGGTTCATGGTGCCTCATCCTCTGTCAGCCAGGCCAAACCCCACTCCACCTGCCCCTACTGACACAGGGAGTTAGGATAGGTCTCAGGGCATGATTGACACAAGCCTGGGCCAATCCAAGAACTTACTGCAGTGTTTCTCTGCCCAACATCTACAGAATCCCAACACTGCAGATACCATTGCCACCTTCAGGCCGGGGGATGTGGTCTGGTCTTGGTTGTGTTCTTGGTACATAGGAGTAATCAACATCAACATTCTCACAAACCCCCAGGCTTGTACACACTGCCACTAAGAGACCAGGTCCCCAGATGTATCACCCACCTGGAGTAATCTTGCAGGTCTGGTTGGTTATGGAGAATTGATTTTCTCTCTTTCCTACAGTTGCTGTGCATTCTCCAGTGGCCTAGAAGAAAAGAAAAAAGGCATTTGATCTAATCTTTCTTCCTAAGGGAAACACTTGGCTAGTGCTGTCATTAAATATAGCTTAAAAAAAAAAAGAAGGTCTTTCTCTAATAGAATTTTTGTTTTGTTTTCTTTAGATTTACCTGTTCTTATGCATGTGAGTGCTCTTCTGGATGTGTGTCTGTGCACCGCATGTGTACCTGGTGCCTGCAGAGCCCAGAGCACAGCAGCAGAAGCAATGGAACTAGAGTTTCAGAGGGTTCTAAGTGTGCATCTGGGTGTTAGAAACCCGACCCAGGACTCCTCACGAGCAGCACACTCTTAACCACTCAGAAGTCTTTCCAGCCCATTAACAAACTTGTGAGACATGAGAATGAATACCTATGTGACCTTGTGGTTGTTTCCACAGGCCACTGATCTTCACGGATAAGGGGAGAGGCAGAGTAAGGCCTCTAAACTTGAGCCTTGATGTGGAGTTCTGTGGCTGCTTCTCTCTCACCAAGATGGATGCTGTGCCTCAGGCCCAACAGGGTGAGCTTCCTCTTTGATGTCCCCTCAGTTTCAGTGGTGCCCACTCTTTACATAAACTTCAGTTTAACCTCTTAGAACGTCCCACTTGCACACTGCTGGCTGCTAGTTGTTCCTGCTGCCCTGGTGCCTCTCACTGCCTCAGTTTACCCACCTTGTGGAAACAACACCACAGGTACTTGACACATTTTGTCACCATGAACAGCTGATGACTGTCTGAGGTGACAGGTGACCCTGCCTTAAACAAGTGCCTGGGAACCAAGTGGTCAGGTGTGCCCCACACTGGACACAGGCTCCATACGTGATCCATCAGGCTACCAGGCTCATGTAAATCTCACAGCACCCTGAGGTCTGCATAGGGCAGGCTGGGCTTTTGTATACAGAGCACACTCACGGCTTCCTCAGCGTTCTTCAAGTCGCAGTCCTGCCAGGTGACGCCACTCTGAACAGAGCAGTTGCCCTCCTTGATTTGATACTTGAAGGAATAAAATGTTTCAGAGCCATCCTGAGGAAAGCAAGATGACACCCAGAGTCACTCAGGGGACCAGCATCAAGTTTGTGAACCCTGACACATTACACACACCAGTCCTGATCAGACTCAAGGAAAGCCGTGTTTATTAAAAAATAAGTGTTTACATTTGTATAAATACACCTTGGAAGAATATTCATAATATGCCTATATTCTCAATGATTGCAAAGCAGTATCTATAGCGCTATCCCTGCCCTCTTTTATGTAAACTCTGGTTTACATGTATGTATATATACATGTTCAATGTGTCTGGTTGTCACTGAGCATAGAGCAAAGCCTGGAATCCCAGTAGCACAGTTGGTGGATTGAGACTGGAGGACCTTGAATTAACTGCTCGGAGAGCTACAGAATGAGGCCCTGTCTGAGAAACCCCAAGAACCCGGGCACAGCTTAGTGGTACAGTGTTTGCCTGACATGTGCCCTGGATGGATCCTGGGGACAGGGAGAGGGCTACAAGGACATTGTACAACAAAATTCCCATGGCCCCATCTGTCAGTCAATGGAGACACTAGGGGACTGTGGTCCTGACTGGAGGAAGCCAACTGAAGGCTGGACTGCAGTGAGAAACTAAAGGCTTCATTCACTTCTGAATCACACACTCCTGTGTCCCCTAGGGCTTTCTTTTTGTCTTCATGGAACTAAAGGATGGTATTTTCTTTCCTGCTGAAGTAGTGTAGTCACCCCAAAGAAAGTCTTTTAAGTGAAATATATTTATTGAAAGCATTTTAAATTTCAATTGTATTTTGTTTTTATTTTAAGAGTAGGAGTGTATGCCCTAATGTATGTCTATATACTACATGTGTGCCTGGAGGTCAGGATGGCCAGAAAACTCAGCAAAGTCCCTGGAACTGGAGTGATAGATGGTTGTTAGCTACCATGGGTGCTGGGAACTGACCCCAGGTTATCTCCAAGAGTAGCCACTACCTTGAACCACTGAGCCATCTCTCTAGTCTGTAAACTTTATTTTTTAAAAAAATCTTAAAGATTGTTTCCCTCTAATGTATGCATCCTGTTTTCATTGTTTCCTGCCTGAGTGAACTGACAAACAAGTAAGAATATTATAAAACCGGCCAAGATGTGCTCTGGATGGAACTTAGGTTGTAAAGTCCTTGTCTAGCATGCAGAGTCCTGAGTTTGCTTCCCCAGTATCACATAAACCTGGCTACCTGTATTCACAGCACTGGGAAGATGGAGACAGGAGGATCAAAAGTTTCAGTTCATTGTCAGCTACATAGTAAGTTTGTGGTTAGTCTAAAGGTACATGACACCCTGGTTCAACCCTCTGTTCCCACAAAATTAAGAAAGCTAGGGGAAACATTGCTATTAACCTCAAAGAATCAGCCACACACACTCGGTGCTAGATACCTGGTCCAAGCAATAATGCCAACCCTCTTCTTATTCCCGGTATCCATCCCCGTGAGGAACTCCCACTTAGGGCTGGGAGATGGATGGCTCAGTTCACAGATGCAGTGGGTTCTCCTGCTGCAAGCTGACTGAGTGCTGGATTCCCCACTCTGCCTGTCCCTTTCAAACATCTCCATCTACTTTGGTTTCTTTCTTCCTGGGATACTGCTTTCATGATCACCCAGGAAGCCTAAGGACTAGCCATCTCCAGCCTCTACCCCTGTGCCTGAGAGCAGCAATTACAAGTGGTTTCACAGGAAAGCTGTCACTCACCGTTTTAGTGCCCTCGGTCACTCGGTACAACACAAACTGGTTGCCGCTTTGTAACCCAGCATTATACTTCCTCAGAGCAGTATCCACAGCCTGAAATACAGTCTCATCATTGCAGTCAATTTCCTGGGCATCTTCTTCCTGTGCTAAACATGGCAGGAGCCTGGAGCAGAGGAGCAGGATAGTAATTAGCCTCATGATTTAAGGTTCCCGAGAGAATTGGAGGGACTGTTTTGCCAACTACAGGAAAGCAACTCAGAAGCTGCTTTTAGCAGCCTCCAGTTTCTGACCTCTCCTGCCTCTGCTTTCACTGCCTCACCACTTCAGTCCCTATTTGGATTACTGCAGTCACCTCGTGTGTGTCCTCTTCCCAGAGAACAAACAGGATTCTGCTCAAGGTCCAAGCAGGTATCTAGCTGGAGCATTTCAACATGGGGTTGTTGACCTGCTTGTGGGCTTTTGGAAAGAATGTGGGAGTGCAGAGCACATTTCTAAAACATTGCCCAACTCTCCACAGTGACTTACAGCAGAAACCAGTAAAAGAGCAGCTAAAACCAACAACCACTTCCAGTATCCTCTTGCTAATCTTCGCCCAGCTACAAAGGTCTCTATCTATGTGAACAATGAGGAAGTGTACAAACACCTCCTACACAACATTGCTTGTGGCATGTTGGGTGCACAGACACAGGGTTTTGTCAGCTCTTTGTGTTCTTGAAAAGTGCACAAACATCAGCCAAGTGCCGGGAGCTCCACCCAGGACACTGGCTCATCTGTCAAACCATGGGCATCCTGTCTGGCCTCTGGCCATGCCAGCCTCTCTGCTGGGTTCTATTAGTCTCTGTGAAGAAGGGGAAGGGCCAGCAGATTCTTGGCAAATTAAAGTGCTTGCCTCAGAGACCTGAGGCTCACAACCATAGTCTGAAGCCGGGAGTTCACAGGAAACCTCTGGATGGTGACACACATTTGTAATCCTGGCATTCCTACTTTCAACCTGGAGAGGAAGGCCAGAGAATCAACAGGAAGTTTAGGTGCCCTGGGGTGTGAAAGCAAGGAAAACAAGGAGACCTGTCTTACCAAGGTGTCTGGTGAGGCACCCACTCCTGAGAGCTCTCTGACATCCACATGTGGGCAGTGGCTCTTGTGTGCTTGCCCACAGACATTCTCAACCTTTCTCTGACTCTCTCATAAATACACACAAAAAGAAGAAGAAGAAGAAGAAGAAGAAGAAGAAGAAGAAGAAGAAGAAGAAGAAGAAGAAGAGGAGGAGGAGGAGGAGGAGGAGGAGGAGGAGGAGGAGGAGGAGGAAGAAGAGAGAGAGAGAGAGAGAGAGAGAGAGAGAGAGAATAAAAGAAAAAGAAAAGAGGGAGGGAAGGAAGAAAAGAAAAAGAGAAAGAAGAAATAAAAGTAAAAAAACCTCAAAAGTTGAATTCTGTGTGGTTGATGGGAATTTCTAGTTGGAGATGGAGTCTCCCTGTGAGGCCTAGAGGCCTGGAGCAGGGTGTTGTCAATGTAGGTTAAATGTTGAGCTTATAGAAGTGTGGCAGGAACAGGCACTGGGTCAGAGCTCCTAAGTGAGACTAATGTGACTACCTGTGACTTCCTATGTGACTGTCTGTGCTGATGTGTGCAAACATGCCAGTGTGCATGAGTTTCATGCTTGGCTGAGTGTGTGCCTAGACCTCCACGTGTGCATGTCTGGGTGTGAATGAGTGTAGATTTGTAATGTATGTATGTACGTATGTATGTATGTATGTATGTATGTATGTGTGTGTATGTATGTATGTGTGTATGAGTTAGAGTCACAGAACCTTCCTAACAAGGTTTCTTCCCCTGAGCAATGTGAAAGTCATAATATCATAATGGTATTGTTTTAGGGTTTTCACAGAAATCATTCTATTTGAAGCAAGTTTTAGAAGTAAAACCTGAGACACTTAAGCCTTCATGTAACCGAAACAGCCCAATGACACAGGTCACAGAAGCAAAGACAAGAGACGGCAGGAGTTGAAGAGAAAATAAGGCAGAGAGTACAAGTCTACAACTTCTGTTTCCCCAAAGTGGAATGTCAAAGTAAAGAATTTCTACAGTTAGAAAGTTTATATAAAGCTGGGTGGTGGCGCACACCTTTAATCCAGCACTTGGGAGGCCAGCCTGGTCTACAGAGTGAGTTCCAGGACAGCCAGGGTTACACAGAGAAACCCTGTCTCAAAAAACCAAAAAAGAAAAAAAAAGAAAAGCTTGCCAGGCATCGGTAGCACACACCTTTAATCCCAGCACTTGAAGGCAGATGCTGGCTGATCTCTGAGTTCAAGGCCAGAATGATCTTCAGATCTGCAGAATGAGCTCCAGGAAAGCCAGGACCACACAGAGAAACCCTGATTCAATAAACAAACCAACCCAAAACAAAAGAAAGCAGAGTTCTGCAGCAGGCTGAGGAATGCATCTAATACGATCAAACTTGTGACCTGTTCTCCAAAAGCAGGAATGGTGGACAGATCTGTGTTGAGACAGTATCTACTTTCTAACATGCAAAATTACCACAGACACTTGTAAAAGGTTGCACAAAGCTACTGCATTTATAAGAAGCACAAAAGTGACA
>NW_021622665.1:0-1467 GCF_004785775.1 Grammomys surdaster | reverse complement strand
ATGAAATATAAATAGTCATTAGGCATAAATAATAGTAAGTCAAAAATGAAAGAACAGGAATAATCAATATTCACCATTCGTGAATAATAGTTAATCAGAAATAAAGGAACATGAATAATCAATAGTCATCAGTCATAATTCATAGTAAATCAGAAATATATAAATCTGAAAGATCAGTAGTCATCAATCATAGATAATAGTAAGTCAGAAATAAATGAACAGGAATAACCAATAGTCATCAGTCATACTTCATAGTAAACCAAAAACATACAAAGCTGAAATATCAATAGTCATCAGGCATAGATAATAGTAAGTCTGAAATAAATGAACATGAATAATCAATATTCACCACAAGTGGACAATAGTAAATCAGAAAAAAAATGAACATGAATAATCGATAGTCATCAGTGATAGTTCATGGGAAATCAGAAATTAATAAATGTGAAGTATCAATAGTCATAAGACATAGTACTTGGGAAATCACAAATAAAGCTGAAATATCAATAGTCATCAGTCACAGATAATAGTAAGTCAGAAATAAATAAACAGGAATAATCAATAGTCAACAATCGTTGATAATAGTAAATCAGAAAAAAATGAACATCAATAATCAATATTCACCATTCGTGGATAATTGTAAATCTGAAAAAAATGAACATGAAAAATCAATTGTCGTCAGTCATAGTTCTTGGGAAATCAGAAATAAATAAAGGCAAAATATCAATAGTCATCAGTCATAGATAATAGTAAGTAAGAACTAAATGAACATGAATAATCAATATTCAGCATTCGTTGATAATAGTGAATCAGAAAAAATTGAACATGAATAATCGATAGTAATCAGTCATAGTTCATAGTAAATCATATATATATATAAAGCTGAAATATCAATAGTCATCTGTCGTAGATAATAGTACGTCAAAAATAAATGAACATGAATTATCAATATTCACCATTTGTGGATAATAGTAAATCAGAAAAAAGTGAACATGAATAATCAATAGTCATCTGTCAGAGTTAATAGGAAGTCAGAAATAAATAAAGCTGAAGTATCAATAGTCATCAGTCATAGATAATACTAAGACAGATAATAATGAACAGGAATAATCAGTATTCACGATTCGTGGATAAAGTAAATCAGAAATAAATGAACACGAATAACCAGTCATAGTTAATAGAAAATCAGAAATAAATAAAGATGAAATATCAATAGTCGTCAATAATAGATAATAATAAGTCAGAAATTAAAGAACATCTATAATCAATATTCATTATTCGTTGATAATAGTCAGAAATAAATGAACATGAATAATCAATATTCACCATTCGTGGATAATGGTAAATCTGAAAAAATAAACATTAATAATCAAGAGTCATCAGTCATAGTTAATAGGAAATCAGGAATAAATAAATCTGATACATCAATAGGCATCATTCATAGAAGGAAGTAAGTCAGAAATAAATGAA
>NW_021622664.1:0-1350 GCF_004785775.1 Grammomys surdaster | reverse complement strand
GCATAGATAATAGTAAGTCTGAAATAAATGAACATGAATAATCAATAATCACCACAAGTGGGCAATAGTAAATCAGAAAAAAAAAATGAACATGAATAATCGATAGTCATCAGTGATAGTTCATGGGAAATCAGAAATTAAGAAATGTGAAGTATCAATAGTCATCAGACATAGTACTTGGGAAATCACAAATAAAGCTGAAATATCAATAGTCATCAGTCACAGATAATAGTAAGTCAGAAATAAATAAACAGGAGTAATCAATAGTCAACAATCGTTGATAATAGTAAATCAGAAAAAAATGAACATCAATAATCAATATTCACCATTCGTGGATAATTGTAAATCTGAAAAAAATGAACATGAAAAATCAATAGTCGTCAGTCATAGTTCTTGGGAAATCAGAAATAAATAAAGGCGAAATATCAATAGTCATCAGTCAGAGATAATAGTAAGTAAGAACTAAATGAACATGAATAATCAATATTCAGCATTCATCGATAATAGTGAATCAGAAAAAATTGAACATGAATAATCGATAGTAATCAGTCATAGTTCATAGTAAATCCGATATATATAAAGCTGAAATATCAATAGTCATCAGTCTTAGATAATAGTACGTCAAAAATAAATGAACATGAATTATCAATATTCAACATTTGTGGATAATAGTAAATCAGAAAAAAGTGAACATGAATAATCAATAGTCATCTGTCAGAGTTAATAGGAAGTCAGAAATAAATAAAGCTGAAGTATCAATAGTCATCAGTCATAGATAATACTAAGACAGATAATAATGAACAGGAATAATCAATATTCACGATTCGTGGATAAAAGTAAATCAGAAATAAATGAACACGAATAACCAATACTCATCAGTCATAGTTAATAGGAAATCAGAAATAAATAAAGATGAAATATCAATAGTCGTCAATAATAGATAATAATAAGTCAGAAATTAAAGTACATTAATAATCAATATTCATTATTCGTAGATAATAGTTAGTCAGAAATAAATGAACATGAATAATCAATATTCACCGTTCGTGGATAATGGTAAATCTGAAAAAAATGAACATTAATAATCAAGAGTCATCAGTCATAGTTCATGGAAAATCAGAAATAAATAAATTCAGTTATTAGTAGACATCAGTCATAGATAAGAGTAAGACAGTTATAAATGCACAGGAATAATCAATATTCACGATTCATGGATAATAGTAAATGAGAAATAAATGAACATGAATAACCAAAAGTCATCAGTCATAGTTAATAGGAAATCAGGAATAAATAAATCTGATATATCAATAGGCATCATTCATAGAAGGAAGTAAGTCAGAAATAAATGAA
>NW_021622663.1:0-2367 GCF_004785775.1 Grammomys surdaster | reverse complement strand
TAATAGTAAGTCTGAAATAAATGAACATGAATAATCAATATTCACCACAAGTGGACAATAGTAAATCAGAAAAAAAATGAACATGAATAATCGATAGTCATCAGTGATAGTTCATGGGAAATCAGAAATTAATAAATGTGAAGTATCAAGAGTCATCAGACATAGTACTTTGGAAATCACAAATAAAGCTGAAATATCAATAGTCATCAGTCACAGATAGTAGTAAGTCAGAAATAAATAAACAGGAATAATCAATAGTCAACAATCGTTGATAATAGTAAATCAGAAAAAAATGAACATCAATAATCAATACTCACCATTAGTGGATAATTGTAAATCTGAAAAAAATGAACATGAAAAATCAATTGTCGTCAGTCATAGTTCTTGGGAAATCAGAAATAAATAAAGGCGAAATATCAATAGTCATCAGTCATAGATAATTGTAAGTAAGAACTAAATGAGCATGAATAATCAATATTCAGCATTCGTGGATAATAGTGAATCAGAAAAAAAAATGAACATGAATAATCGATAGTAATCAGTCATAGTTCATAGTAAATCAGATACATATAAAGCTGAAATATCAATAGTCATCAGTCGTAGATAATACTACGTCAAAAATAAATGAACATGAATTATCAATATTCACCATTTGTGGATAATAGTAAATCAGAAAAAAGTGAACATGAATAATCAATAGTCATCTGTCAGAGTTAATAGAAAGTCAGAAATAAATAAAGCTGAAGTATCAATAGTCATCAGTCATAGATAATACTAAGACAGATAATAATGAACAGGGATAATCAATATTCACGATTCGTGGATAAAAGTAAATTAGAAATAAATGAACACGAATAACCAGTCATAGTTAATAGGAAATCAGAAATAAATAAAGATGAAATATCAATAGTCGTCAATAATAGATAATAATAAGTCAGAAATTAAAGAACATAAATAATCAATATTCATTATTCGTTGATAATAGTTAGTCAGAAATAAATGAACATGAATAATCAATATTCACCATTCGTGGATAATGGTAAATCTGAAAAAAATAAACATTAATAATCAAGAGTCATCAGTCATAGTTCATGGAAAGTCAGAAATAAATAAATTCAGTTATTAGTAGACATCAGTCATAGATAAGAGTAAGACAGTTATAAATGCACAGGAATAATCAATATTCACGATTCGTGGATAATAGTAAATGAGAAATAAATGAACATGAATAACCAAAAGACATCAGTCATAGTTAATAGGAAATCAGGAATAAATAAATCTGATATATCAATAGGCATCATTCATAGAAGGAAGTAAGTCAGAAATAAATGAACAAGAATAAACAATATTCACCATTCGTGGATAATAGTAAATCAGATATATATGAACATGAATACTCAATAGTCATCAGTAGTTTTTAATAGTAAATCAGAAAAAAATTAAGCTGAAATATCAATAGACATTATTCATAGATAATAGTAAGTCAGAAATAAAAGAAAAGGAATAATCAATATTCACCATTCGTGGATAATAGTTAACCACAAATAAATGAATATGAATAATCAATAGTCATCAGTCATAGTTCATAGTAAATCAGAAATATATGAAGCTGAAATATCAATAGTCATCAGTCAAAGATAATAGTAAGTCAGAAATAAATGAACAGGAATAATCAATATTCACGATTCGTGGTTAATAGTAAATCAGAAATAAATGATCGTGAATAACCAATAGTCGTCAGTCATAGCTAATAGGAAATCAGAAATAAATAAAGGTGAAATATCAAGAGTCATCAGTCATAGATAATAGTAAGTCAGAAATAAATGAACAGGAATAATCAATATTCAACAATCATTGATAATAGTAAATCAGAAAAAAATAAACATCAATATTCACCAATCGTGGATAATGCTAAAACTGAAAAAAATGAACATGGATAATAAATAGTCATCAGTCATAGTTCATGGGAAGTCATAAATAAATAAACCTGAACTATCATGAGTTATCAGTCATAGATAATAGTAAGTTGGCTATAAATGCACAGGAATAATCAATATTCATGATTCGTGGATGATAGTAAATCAGAATAAATGAACATGAATAACCAAAAGTCATCAGTCATAGTTAATAGGAAATCAGAAATACATAAAGATGATATATCAATAGACATTATTCATAGATAATAGTAAGTCAGAAATAAAAAAACCAGGAATAATCAATATTCAACAATCGTTGATAATAGTAAATCAGAAAAAAATGAACATCAATATTGTATATTCGCGATTAATGGATATTGGTAAATCTGAAAAAAAGAACATGAAAAATCAATAGTCATCAGTCATAGAACTTGGGAAATCAGAAATAAAT
>NW_021622662.1:2288-3283 GCF_004785775.1 Grammomys surdaster | reverse complement strand
AAATCACATTCCTTTACAAATCAAATGTTCTGCTTATAAATTTTGTATATTTTATGAATTTTAAATGCAAATTTCTCCTTGTTCTTAACTTTCTTTGATTTCTCTTCCATTTGATTATCGTTTATCATTGGCTTTTTAATTTTTCTTCAAGTTTTCACTATTTTTCCTGAAGTTTTCACTAGCTTTTTCCACAGTGTTTTCAGTTTTATGAATTTTTTGCCAAGTAAATGTTCAATTTTAGCAGGAAAATCTGTTTTAACTCACATTCCTTTACAAATCAAATGGTCTCCTTATAAATTTTCCGTTTTTTTATGAATTTTAAATGCAAATTTCTCCATTTTAAAAATTTATTTGATATCTTTTTTGTTTGATTATAGTTTATTATTAACTGTGTAATATTTCTTCAAGTTTTCATTCTTTTTCCTCAATTTTTCACTAGTTTTTTCCACAGTGTTTTCAGTTTTATGCCTTTCTTCCCAAGTAAATGTTGAATTTCATCAGCAAAAACTGTTTTAAATCACATTACTTTACAAATCAAATCGTCTCCTTGTTAATTTTCTTTTTTTTTTAATTTTAAGTGCAAATTTCTCCTTTTTCATAAATTTCTTTGATAGCCTTTTTGTTTGATTTTTCCACAGTGTTTTCAATTTTATGAATTTTTTGCCAAGTAAATGTTTAATTTCATCAAGAAAAACTGTTTTAAATCACATTCCTTTACATATCAAATGGTCTCCTTATCAATTTGCCATTTTTTATGACGTTTAAATGCAAATTTCTTCTTTTTAAAATTTTCTTTGATATCTCTTTTGTTTGATTTTTCCACAGAATTTTGAATTTTATGAATTTTTTGCTTAGTGAATGTTCAGTTTTTCAAGAGAAACTGTTTTAAATCACATTCCTTTACAAATCAAATGGTCTCATTATCAATTTTCCATTTTTATGAATTTTAAATGCAAATTTCACCTTTTTTAAAAATTTCTTTGATATTTCTTTTG
>NW_021622662.1:0-2188 GCF_004785775.1 Grammomys surdaster | reverse complement strand
TTTTAAATCACATTACTTTACAAATCAAATCGTCTCTTTCTCAATTTTCTATTTTTTTTTATTTTATGTGCAAATTTCTCCTTTTTCATAAATTTCTTTGATATCTCTTTTGTTTGATTTTTCCACAGTGTTTTCAATTTTATAAATTTTTTGCCAAGTAAATGTTTAATTTTATCAGGAGAAACAGTTTTAACGCACATTCCTTTACAAATCAAATGGTCTCCTTATCAATTTTCAATTTTTATGAATTTTGAATGCAAATTTCTCCTTTTTAAAAAATTTCTTTGATATCTCTTTTGTTTCATTTTTCCACAGTGTCTTCAATTTTATGAAATTTTGCCAAGTAAATATTCAATTTATCAGGAGAAACTGTTTTAAATCACATTCCTTTACAAATCAAATGGTCTCCTTGTCAATTTTCTATTTTTTTAAATTTTAAGTACAAATTTCTCCTTTTTCATAAATTTCTTTGATATCTCTTTTGTTTGATTTTTCCACAGTGTTTTCAACTTTATGAATTTCTTGCCAAGTAAATGTGTCATTTTATCAGGAAAAACTGTTTTTAATCACATTCCTTTAGAAATCAAATGGTCTCCTTATCAATTTTCCATTTTTTATGAATTTCAAATGCAAATTTCTCCTTTATTAAAAATATCTTTGATATCTCTTTTGTTTGATTTTTCCAAAGTGTTTTCAATTTTAAGAATTTTTTGCCAAGTAAGTGTTTAATTTTATCAGGACAAACTGGTTTAAATCACATTCCTTTACAAATCAAATGGTCTCATTATCAATTTTCCATTTTAATGCATTTTAAATGCAAATTTCACCTTTTTAAAAAATTTCTTTGATATCACTTTTGTTCGAATTTTCCAAAGTATTTTGAATTTTAAGAAGTTTTTGGTAAGTAAATGTTCAGTTTTTCAGGAGAAACTGTTTTAAATCACATTCCTTTACAAATCAAATGGTCTCATTGTCAATTTTCCATTTTTATGAATTTTAAATGCAAATTTCTTCTTGTTCATAACTTTCTTTGGTTTCTCTTCCGTTTGATTATAGTTTATTATTGACTGTGTAATATTTCTTCAAGTTTTCACTATTTTTCCTGAATTTTTCACTAGTTTTTTCCACAGTGTTTTCAGTTTTCTGAATTATTTGCCAAGTTAATGTTGAATTTTAGCAGGAAAATCTGTTTTAAATCACATTCCTTTACAAATCAAATGTTCTGCTTATAAATTTTGTATATTTTATGAATTTTAAATGCAAATTTCTCCTTGTTCTTAACTTTCTTTGATTTCTCTTCCATTTGATTATCGTTTATCATTGGCTTTTTAATTTTTCTTCAAGTTTTCACTATTTTTCCTGAAGTTTTCACTAGCTTTTTCCACAGTGTTTTCAGTTTTATGAATTTTTTGCCAAGTAAATGTTCAATTTTAGCAGGAAAATCTGTTTTAACTCACATTCCTTTACAAATCAAATGGTCTCCTTATAAATTTTCCGTTTTTTTATGAATTTTAAATGCAAATTTCTCCATTTTAAAAATTTATTTGATATCTTTTTTGTTTGATTATAGTTTATTATTAACTGTGTAATATTTCTTCAAGTTTTCATTCTTTTTCCTCAATTTTTCACTAGTTTTTTCCACAGTGTTTTCAGTTTTATGCCTTTCTTCCCAAGTAAATGTTGAATTTCATCAGCAAAAACTGTTTTAAATCACATTACTTTACAAATCAAATCGTCTCCTTGTTAATTTTCTTTTTTTTTTAATTTTAAGTGCAAATTTCTCCTTTTTCATAAATTTCTTTGATAGCCTTTTTGTTTGATTTTTCCACAGTGTTTTCAATTTTATGAATTTTTTGCCAAGTAAATGTTTAATTTCATCAAGAAAAACTGTTTTAAATCACATTCCTTTACATATCAAATGGTCTCCTTATCAATTTGCCATTTTTTATGACGTTTAAATGCAAATTTCTTCTTTTTAAAATTTTCTTTGATATCTCTTTTGTTTGATTTTTCCACAGAATTTTGAATTTTATGAATTTTTTGCTTAGTGAATGTTCAGTTTTTCAAGAGAAACTGTTTTAAATCACATTCCTTTACAAATCAAATGGTCTCATTATCAATTTTCCATTTTTATGAATTTTAAATGCAAATTTCACCTTTTTTAAAAATTTCTTTGATATTTCTTTTG
>NW_021622661.1:0-8254 GCF_004785775.1 Grammomys surdaster | reverse complement strand
AGGCAGCTCGCGGTCCCATAAGGGCAGCAAGGCCATTGAGAGGCACCATTGGTAGACAGTCTTGGCTGTCTGTCAAGACCAAGTTCGTGGTCATGAAGGAGAAGGGGAGACCACTCTCTCATGTGCAATGGCAGCTAAGGCCCGTGAGGTGCAAGAGCTGGTCCCCTTGCGATCCTCATACCCACTCCTGGTGCAATGGAAGCAAGTCCTCAGGGTGCAGGGGCTATGAGGTCACGTCCTGTTTAGTGCCAGGCTTGCAGTTAGGCCAAGGCTGGGATGTAGCTAGGCCAAGGCCGGGATGCAGCTGTCGAGGCAGCTATTGGGAGGTTCTTTCAAGCAATAGCAGGGGCAAGCCAATTAAACGGGGTGGAGTAGAGACGCCTGTCTTCAATTATCTAGGGATACGGAAGGTCAGCCAAGAGAGCCAGGAGCTCCCCTGTAGGGCCCGAAAGTTAAGAGGCCGGCCAAGGGAGGAGCGCGCGGGCCCCACATCTTCATCTTCAGGTTGTGTCACCACCACATGGGCAACAGCCTCGGTGTCGTCCTCTGCTTTTAGCTGATGGTAGTAGACTTCAACTGGTCTTTTAACTGTGGAATCTATCTGGTTTTTAACAAAACTTGTGAGGCGATTAAAAGCCCAAGGGCCAAAGGAGAGAAGCAAAAGAATACCAACAAGGGGCCCCAATATAGTGGGCAGCAGGGTAGTAAGCCAAGGGGAGGTAGAAAACCAATTTTTGTACCAAGATTCTTGTTGTTCTCTTGCTTTCTTTCTCTCTTCAAGGCTCTTTTTAACTTTCTCTAAACTGTTTTTCACCAAACCTGTCTTATCTGAGTAAAAGCAACACTCTTCTCTAAGGGCCACACACAATCCCCCCTCCTTCAAAAAGAGTAGGTCAAGTCCTCGTCGGTTTTGGAGGACCACCTCGGAAAGGGAGGCCACTGACTCAGTGAGGTCTTGGATGCCCTCTCTCAGGTGACCAAGGTCCTGATCAATTAAAGACTGGAGGTGGGCAAAATTTTGGTCATTCCTTACAAGGGACGCAATACCCGTTCCTGCCCCGACTGCACCCAGACCCAGGATGACTGAGAGGGTGAGCGCAGTCAGAGGCTCTCTCTTGTCTCTGTGTGGGACCCCGGATTCAAAGAAGCGTAGGAAGGACTCGGGCTCATAAACAAAAAATTGAGGGAGGACGGTAACAACAACACAATAATCATGGGAAAGGAATCTGGAGGTGGAGATGTAAGCGGTCAGTCCATTTGAGCAGGCAAAGAGGGTATTATTAGGCGCAACCACATACAGATAGGTTGTATTGATAGTGAGAGTCTGATTGCAAACAGGGAAAAGATCTCTAGGGGGAAGCATCTTGGGCCCAAGCAGGCAGGTGCCCATGCCAGAGATAGAGGCTAGGGTCAATCCACCCTCAGGGTTTGGGAGGGGAAGGAGGGTTAAGGAGTTGTTGGTAAACTGGGGGTCTGCGAAGGTCGCAATGCTTTCATAAAATGGTGGGGTAGGGTCAAAACACATCCAACACTCAGGAAAAGCAGAAGAATTAGCCACACGCATGGCTTCAAGGGAAGCATTGGCCAGAGAGACAATAAGGTCTGCAGAGCGAGGGGGTCCCCCGGGAATGGTGGGCTGAAAAAGAGTGACCAGAGGGACAGCTGAGGCATGGGGAAGGAGGAGGGGACTGGTAGGGCATCGAGCGGGAGGAGGAGCGGGCTGCCACAGGGCAGGATTTGGACCTAGAGCAGCCTGATGTTTGTTGGGGATTTCTTTAAGGAGCTTAATGGTAAAGAGGAGTCCTGGATTCCAGCTCTTAAAGTAGGCGCGGAGACCCCAGGTGTACCCCGAGCCTGTCCAATCTTGGGACTGGCCCGATGAGGTGAAGAAAATGGATATGGGGTTGCACCAGCCACGGCAAAGCATGTAGGGGTTACCGGGCATGGCAGAGCGGTTGACAGTGATATAGTCCCAGGAGGATGAAGGCTTCCAGTATGTGTCTCCTGTGGTTTCACATCCCCACGAAGCGCAAAAAAAGTCTGCAACCCCTCCACACCTGTTGGGAGCCGCCACGAGAGCTGACAAAGTCCGCCATCGCTAGGTGGCGCTGTCGCCCGTAATTCTTCCTAGTACCAAGTAAACTGCGCATGTGCCATGGTAAGCCCGCCAAAACTAAGCCCATCCCACGGCGTTTGGCGCGCTACGAGTAAGCAGCCAATCAGGGGGTGAATACCCCGCTCTGGGGTATATAGGCAGTGCTTTCCCACGCCTTCTCGTCTTCTTCTTCCACCATCTTGGTTTTGGGGAAATAAACGTGTTCATACGGAAGGATTCTGGCGTGTGTGTGATGTGTGTGTGTGCGCGCGTGTGTGTATGTTTTTTGCCGGCGAGACCACTTCACGCGCGCCCCGCACACACACCGATAGCCTGTGCCATGAGGGCGGTGACGGGGACCAGGGCAAACATAAATTCCCCTTCTAAGAAAGTTGTGGAGGGTAGAGCGCCCTGGGGCCGAACGACAGGGTTCGAATTTTGTTGTGTCTCGCTCAGGAAGATTGGGGGCCCCCTCCAGGGGCCAGACCTGGTCTTCCAGCCCCCAATATGGATCAGCCCCCACAGCCAGAGCACAAAGGTCGATGTGGAGGACGGGTCAATGGGGAGAGGTACCAAGGGAGGAGCTGGAGTTGACCATGTCTCCGGCTTGATTGATGATCACCCAAGTGAAGTTGTACACCATATAAGGATTGTGAGGCAGGTTGATGGCTGTAGCAACCAAGGTCCAAGTCGCCAGGAGCGAGGTGGATAGCAGCATCCTTGGGGCTCCTGCAAGAGAGCACATTTAGGCGTTCTCAGGGGGGTTCCCTGGAAGGGGGTCACAATTTTTAGGAGAAGAGTCCATTATTTTTATCAGTCTGTCTGGTAGCCAGCGTGCACTCTGTTCTTTGGAGTCATAGATGCACGCATGTCCCTTCCCCCAGATCAGGACTGGGTCGGGGCCATTCCACCTATGTGTAAGTGGATCCTTCCACAAGGCCCTAGCATAGGACTCCGCTGTGGAAGGGTGCCAGAACCTGTCTGCAGCAGATCTGCCCCTCTCATCGAGGGTTAGGAAATTGAGGACAAACAAGGCATGGTTTAGTAACGCCTTACAATTTCCCTTTTGGGGGTAGAGAATGCCCCCTGAATGTTGCAACTTTAAGAGCATGTTTTTTAGAGACTGATGTGCCCTTTCAACAATTCCCTGTCCCTGAGGGTTATAGGGAATGCCTGTGATATGTTTAATGTTGAGCTGAGCACAAAACTGTTTAAAGGCAGTGCTCGTGTATCCAGAGCCGTTGTCAGTCTTAAGAACCTTGGGCAAGGTTACATAGGCAAGGCAGGAGATCAAATGATTAACAACATGTTTGGTGGCCTCTCCAGCCTGTAGTGAAGCACAGAGAAAGCCACTGAAGGTGTCAATGGAGACATGAATGTATTTAAGTTTACCAAAGGGGGCAAAATGGGTAACATCCATTTGCCACAAATCCCCTGGAGTAAGACCTTGGGGGTTCACCCCCAAATGGGGCTCAGGCAGGAGGGTAAGACAGCCTGGACACTGGCGGACAACCTGGCGTGCTTGCTCTCTGGTGATGGAGAACAGCCGCCGGAGGGTCTGGGCATTCAGGTGGTGGAGTCGATGAGCCTCCTGTGCCCTCTGGACGGCATCAGGGAGTGTGGCCAGCGTCACCAGAGGTGTTTGAGAGTCCCTGGTGGCCCTATCGACAAGGTCATTACCCCCACTAAGGGGTCCAGGGAGGCCAGAGTGGGCACGTATGTGTCCCACAAAGAACGGGTGTGATCTGGCCAGGATTAGCCTCTGTAGCTCAGAAAAAAGTGGGGAGGCATTGGTGGATGGCCTAATAAAAGGAACAGTTTCCAATAGGGGCACTGACTGAGCCACATATGCACTATCAGTAAACAGGTTAAAGGCACGGTCTGGGAGAGCCTTAAAGACCTGAATAACTGCAACCAACTCCACCAACTGTGCCGAGGAAAATTCTGTTTGGACTCTAGAAACCCGTCCATCGAGATGAAAGGCTGCAATCCCGGAGGAGGATCCATCTGTAAAGACTAGAGATGCCTGGGGAATGGGAGAGTTTTTGGTAATTCTAGGGAAGACCACTGCCTGGTGCTCAAGAAACTGTATAAGCTTATCAGAAGGATAGTGGTTGTCTATCTTTCCCTGAAACGAGACACAATTGACAGCCCAGTCATCTGAAGTCTGTAAGAGCCATTTGACCTGAGCAGCGTTGTAAGGGAGGCTGACAATGTCAGGGTCTCTACCAAAAAGTTTGAGGGAAGTCTCTCTTCCTAGTTTTATTATTTGTGCCACCAGGGACGGATAGGTGGGCAAAACCTTAGCGGGGGTGGCAGGCAGGTGGAGCCAATATAAAGGCTTGGATTGCCATAAGAGTCCTGTGGGGGCGAACACAGTGGGGAGGATCAACAGCCACAAAGGGGAAGCAGGAGAATAATAAGTAACAGTCTGTTGTTGAATAGCCTTCTCCACACGCGCAAGGGCGGAGGCGGCCTCAAGGGTCAGTGTGCGGGGGGAAGAAGGATCTGAATCTCCCTGAAGAATGTCAAAAAGAGGTTTAAGTTCTCCAGTGGTCAGCTTCAGGTAGGGGCGTAGCCAATTTATATCTCCCAGGAGGCGCTGAAAGTCATTAAGTGTGCGCAGGGAGTCCTTTCTGAGCTCAATCTTTTGGGAAAGAATCTTAGAAGGGTGAAGCTCAAAGCCTAAGAATAAATGGGGAGGCTGAAGCTGGACCTTTTCGGGGGCTATCTGTAGCCCAAGGTCCTGCAGAGCAGTGATCAGCTGCTGGCCTGTCCCATGTAGGGCAGTCTCATCAGGACCGGCCAGAAGGATATCATCCATGTAATGAATGATGTACAACTCGGGATGTTGAAGGCGGAAAGGGTCAATGGCTTGCGCCACGAATTTTTGGCATAGGGTAGGACTATTAGCCATGCCCTGGGGCAGGACCCTCCACTGGAACCGGGGAGATGGTCCAATGCAGTTAACAATGGGAAGACTAAAAGCAAAGCGCTTGCTATCCTCTGGGTGTAGAGGGATGCAGAAGAAGCAATCTTTCAAATCAATGACCATTTTGTAATATCTTTTAGGTATGGCCACAGGGGAGGGGAGGCCAGGCTGGAGGGCTCCCATCGGAACCATGGTCTTATTAACTTCTCTGAGGTCTTGGAGCAGTCTCCACCTACCCCCCTTTTTCTGGATCACAAATATAGGGGTATTCCAAGGGGAGGTAGAAGGCTCAATGTGGCCAGCATCTAGCTGTTCCTGCACCAACTGCATGGCCGCAATGAGCTTGTGTTGAGGAAGGGACCATTGGTCAATCCAGACAGGGAGATCTGATTTCCAGGTGATCCTGTCTGCCTGGAGTGCAGGGGGAGCAATGGCCCTCAAGAAAAATTTGAGTCATAACCTAGTCCTGAACGCGAGGTCTTTGGCAAGACCTCAAGGGGAGCAGGAATTCCCTGGTTGTTTTTACCCAGGCCCTGGCCAGGAATAAATCCCTGATCTAGCATCTGATGGGTGACAGCCACAGAGGGGCTGAACATGAGAACTCCCATTTGACTCAAAATGTCTCGGCCCCACAAATTGATAGGGAGGCCTGGAACAATGAAAGGTCTGACGTGTCCAGAGTTGCCCTCAGGGTCCTCCCAGGTTAGCAATTGGGAACTCTGGAGGGTATTGGTGGACTGGCCAATGCCTTGGAGGTGGGTCAGAGAGGGCTGGCAGGGCCAGGAAGGGGGCCAAGAGGCCTGGGAGATAACTGTGGAGTCAGCCCCAGAGTCCAGAATGCCCACAAAGGCTTTGCCATTAAGCTTAAGTTTTAATTGTGGGCGTTCTTGTGAAATTCTTTGAACCCAATAGACATCTGAGGACCCCGGGGTGGAGGCGCCCCGGGATGAGCCCAGTGAAGGCGAGGTCGTGTCCAATGGGAGGGGAAGGGCCTGTGCAAGGCGCTGTCCCTGGCGAATATGGATGGGGCCTCGGGAGCTTGCAGCCAAAACCTTAATCTCTCCCACATAGTCATTATCAACAATCGAGGGGAAGACAGTGATGCCCTGGAGCGTGGCAGAAGCTCTGCCCAAGATGAGATAGTAAGTTTTAGGCGGAGGGGGGCCAAAGACCCCTGAGGGAATTATCTGGACTCCTTTATCCGCCTCTAATATTGTATCGGTGGAGGCACAGAGGTCCATTCCCCCACTCCCTGGGGTAGCCCGGTGGAGGGCTGTGACTGGCTTGGGAGCTGCTGTTGAAGGGTCTGGCGTGGCCCCGCCTGGCTGTTCCCCGAGGCCGGCAGGAAGGTGACTGGTTGAGGGGCCCGGGGCTGGCCCCTCACTCTGTTTCCCGGAAGGGGAGAAAGAGGGTTTCCCAGAATATCAGTCCTAGAGCGACAGGTATTAGCCCAGTGTCTACCCCGCCTGCAGCGAGGGCAGAGGGCAGAAGGCAAAGGGCGCTCTCTCCCCACTTGGGGGAGGGCTCTATCTGAGGGGCACTGGCGAGCAAAGTGGCCAGTTTGGCCGCACCGAAAGCAGGATGTATGATTCTGGGCGGCGCCAGTAGCAGCACCCACAGCCAGATTTATAGACTGGGAGACTTTCTGAGCGAAGGGATCTACATCTTTGCAGAGTTTAATCATTTCATCTAGGTCTTTGTCTTTATACCTGCCCCTGAGGGTGGTCCTGCACGCTAAATTGGCGTTCTCATAAGCCAATTGCAAAAGGAGTTTGTTGTTCTCCTGACCAGTCCCCCAACTTCTCTCTGCTGCCTCCAGGAGGCGAGCGATGAATTCTGAGAACTCCTCATTAGCCCCCTGAGTAACCTTCGTTAAAGGGGAAAGGACTGAACCCTTCATAGGAATCGCTCTCCAGGCACTCATGGCGGCCGAGGAACTTTGGGCCAGAAGGCCCAAAGAGAATTTCTGTTGCCTCTGATCTGTGGCATACTTGCCCCTCCCTAAAAGTTTATCGAGAGTCCACCTCGAAGCGGGGCGGCGGCCTGAGGAGAGATTACTCCGAGCCTGCTGGCGGCAGCGATCAGCCCAATCAGCCTGCCAGGAAAGGAACTGGCCACGAGTTAGCACGGCCTGGGCGACTGAAAACCACTCATTGGGGGTCAAATAGCCACCGCCACCCAGGCTTTCAAGGAGAGACAGCGTAAAGGGGGCGTTCGGTCCATAATCACGGACCGCCGAGTTCAAATCTTTGAGTTGTTTAAAACGGAGCTTTTTAAAGACTGTGGCGGGGAGAGCAGGCGCAGGAGGAATGGGAGCGTCCGGGGGAGCGGGTGTTTCCTCCTCGCTTTCGCTTTCTCCCTCCTCTGAAGCACTCTCGTCCGAGGAATCATGAACTGGGCCCGGGGGAGGGTCACCCGTAGGGGGCGCGGGATTCGTGGGCGGGAACCCCTGGTTAGTTGTGGAAGAGGGCTGGGGGTCCGGAGCAGGGTCTGAGGACCCATGGCCGGAGCGGGTAACCGGAAAAGCCAAGCGCAAGGAAGGTTGGGGTGCACAAAGAACTGAAAGGCGCGCGACCTGATCCTGAAGGCGGAGAATGTCAGTCAGTTCCCGGAGCTGATCAGAAAGGTGAGCGCGAACGGAAGACAGAGAAGCGGGCAGGTCTGGCCCAGATATGAGGGGAAAAGTCAAAGTTCTTAGAGGAGGCTGATCAGAAGCATGTCGGCGGGCAGCTTCCACCTCAAGGTTGGCTGTATCAGGAAGATCTAAGGAATCAGGAAGCTGGGAAGAGGGCGAGAGAGGGGACGCGGTGGCATCAATCCCACAGGCGGGAGCAGTGGAAGGGAAGACAGGAGCAATAAAAGAAGAAGAAACTTCGGGAGGGGGGCAGGGAGGCGCGGAGGGTAGAATATATGGAGGCGGACGCAAAGGAGAGGAAGAGAGGAGGGGGGGCGATGGCAGAGGGGGATAAAGGCGAACGGGGGAAGGCTTAGATGAAGTGACCGACACATCAAGGATGGAAAAGGAGTCAGATGCCCGGGAGGGCGGTCTAAGGGGATCAATCTCCCTGGTGGGGCCAGCTTCATTGGTCAAGGTGTCCGATGGATCTTGGTCGCGATTGGAATTTCGCGACCCAGGACGAGACTGGCTAAGACAATATTCAGCCACCGAAAGCAGTTGGCGCTTTCCCTCATCTCCCTGAGCATCCTCAATGACATCTCTAATTAAA
>NW_021622660.1:0-3066 GCF_004785775.1 Grammomys surdaster | reverse complement strand
ATCCTAGAGGAACCGCAGAATGTTACTTAGTAGACAGCAGCATACGACAAGGTTCAGCCAGGGCATAGCAGCCCTTTGGGGTCCTACAGGTCCCCCGTTTTTATTTTATAGACGAATAGCGTCTGTCTTAGGTCACCTTCCGTCAATACCAATTACCCGTCATAGGGAATCCCTGCCAGCCTCAGGGCCCCTGTCTTAGGTAGGTAAGGACTGCAAAGGAGTTGCCCGTCATTGACTAACTATTCTCAGTAAATGCTGAACCAAACCTGGGCAGAAGGGTTCTCTCGTGTCAACAACACGAGCACCTGCTTAGTAACTGCCTGGGACTGGATCTGCTGTCTGTGAAGGCGGCAATATCAATCCTGCTGTGGCTGCCCCAAAGGCTAGGACTCCAAAAGACAAGGACCTCTAGCTCATCCTTTAAGGAGCCTTCTGGCCAGTTTGAGTCCTGCTAGAAACCACTCTCCATAAAGAGGCTGCACACAAGTAGTAACATTAATATTAACATAAAGAAATTGTTGGTTTATTAGAATTAGCAGCAGTTTTTCCAGTAGTCTTGGTGGGAGCTATGACCAGTCAAATCAAGCTGCTTATCCCCATTGACATCCGAATTGCGTGGTTCATCACAATGCTCCAGTAGATCTCCACTTGGGTGAGTCTGCGTAGTGACAGGACGAGGCTGTGTGGTGACAGGGCGCACACAACGCTCAGGAATCCAAACAGGACTTTCAGCATCTTTGGGAAAAACACAAACAGAACCTCTCACCCTGACTAATACAGGGTCAGGGCCTTTCCATTTCTCTAAGCCCAGTGCCTTCTGGGCTCATTTCTAATGTCTGTCTCTTGCAGACAATACATCGTTAACCACTAATAAAAATTTTAAAATATACAAAATAAAGGATAATCTTGCATGAGATGAATTAACCTCCCCCCTTTTTGTTTTTTTTCAAGATAATTTTTCAAAGTTAAATGTGCTCTTTCCACTATAGCCTGGCCTTTAACGGCTTAGCCATCTCTCCAGCCCTGAGTTACTAGTTAAACCAAATTTCTATTATCAAAGTTGAATTTTTAACCATACCCAATAAACACTTTTTTAACATAAAACAATAAAACCAAAATAGGCAATTAACAAATTGATGCACCAAGGACAGACAATAGACAGGAAAAGCAGAACTAGAGGTTTCTCCAGTAGGAGCCAGAGAGAAAGCAGAATGTATCCCAGGAGGACTCTGAATTGCAGTATAAGGATGAAAACATGATAAGCAGCATTTTCGCTGCATTGTTATTGATTAAACTCATGATACACTCATTATTCCAGTTATAGAGTGCCCACTCTGACACATGGAAGTGAGGGCTAGAAACACATTTGGCTGACTGTTGGAAAAGAGGCTCCATAATCTTCACAAATTCTGATGGTTCAATTACATCTAAAATTTCTTCTAATTCATTTAAGAACATTACTTCTTTTGGACTGTGAGTCTTTGGCCAGTATCTGAGAAGTGTCATTACCACTGGTTCAGTGAGGGTGCTGTTCTTCTCTAAAAACTGCATGACACAGTATGCCAGCTTGAGATGGTAGACACTCAGGGACCTCACTTTGTATAAGGGCAGCAATACCTTCAACAGGAAAATCTTGTGCCCTTCCTTTAATGATAAGGCAAATCCATTAATTATACTTCCCAGGATCTCTAGTAATTCTGCTATACCACTGTGGTGCTCTGTCTCATAGATAAACCTATAAGATATATTACTGATCTGTTTCCTGATGTAAGCGAGCAGGCCTAAGAACTTCACATAGATTCTGTGCTGGGTCATTTTGAGAAAATCTCTCTCCCAAGGATCCTCACTGTCAAAGAGTTCTAGAAGCTGCAATAGAAACTTTTGATCAATATATTTCTTTGCTATATTGGGCTGGAAATCTGGAGACTCTAAAAATCTTAAGAAAAATGCATAAACAAGCTCCGGATGAGGCCAAGCTGCTTCTAACATTGGTTCATCTCCTCCTGGGTCAAATTCTGCTCCCGTAGGATTGGAGGAGGGTAGTAAGGTTCGAAACCTATTAACTGCAAACGTGTGGATGGCTTTGGGGTAAATGGGCTCTGTGATCGTGTTCTGGTTGTAGGTGATATGTTCCACCATTTCGCTTAGGGCAGCTCGCTTTTCTTCTTTCCATTTTAAGTCACTCAGTGGGTCAGAAGCAAAGTCAAGGATGACATAACACTGACTTAGCTTCTGGATGAAAAGCTTCTCTTGACCCACAGGAGGAACATCTTGTAAAGATGGGAATTTTTGCAGTTCTCTATTATTGCTGGCATTAACCCGTGAAGAGTTCTGCCATTTGTCTTTCTTCACAGGGACTACGATTGGCTGAGGGACTGGTACTTTTATTTTAGTAGGTGTCGAAGACTGGACAGCTCCGAGGCTGTTTTTCCTGCTGGCTATCTCTACTTCTGCTATATCTTGTCCTTCTCCTTCTTTTGAACCTTTTCCACTTTTCACTAGTTTTGGTGGTTCTTTCTCTTTCTTGGTTTTATTCGGTATGGCTGGTGCGGACTGTGGCCTCTGCAGCTCCTGCAGCTGCCCACCACCACTGCTGCTGCAGCGGCAGAAATGCCCCGGGCCCGGCCATTGCGCCATCCGGGATGCCACCGCTGCCACTGGGGAACTGAGTAGCTTGTCCGCTCTCGCTTCCCCTTTTCCAGGCTCCCGTTCCCATTTTCTGACCTTGCATTTCTTCAATTTTTCCTTTTCTAAAATTTCTCCCTCATCCTCAGAGCTGGAGCTATTCTCCACCTCATACAAGGATTCCTTACCTGCATCATCCCGTGTCAATACACGTAGAAAGGAACTCACAATTCCCATGGCGCGATCAAAGCTCACACTCTCGTAGCGCTGCTTTCAGTTTAATCCTGCGCCGCTTCTCCAATACGTTCCACTCTCCGAACCAGTCCAGCCGGCTCCTTCCAGGAACGTCCCGTCAGGTTCTCCTCTCTTTCCCGATCTCGGTGGAACCTCCACTTGACAGCGCCAGCGCTGCCCGCGGTACCGAGCTCGGGCGTAGGCCTG
>NW_021622659.1:0-4276 GCF_004785775.1 Grammomys surdaster | reverse complement strand
AGCCATAATAAAAATATCAAGCCCCTCTAGGGACAAGGTGACCAGAAATGTAGAAACAACCAAGGACATATCTTGACCAGTCTAAACATGCCCAAGTGAGTAATGGGCCACCTGGTGTTTATCCTAGAAGGTCTGAGGTTTCATGGTCAAAAATAGTGGGCCATCCAGCCTGTCAAAATGATTGCTTACGCAAAGTGCTGATGTTTGAAATATCCAATTATATGTAACCGCACCAGAATTTCCCGCTTTTCCCTTCCCCCTTGTGCCTCCCCCTATAAAAGTTCTAAACTTCCTGGGGTCTTCATCGAAATTCTCTCCCCTGCGTGGGATGAGTTTTGATCCAAGGGCCCTTGTTAGTAAACTGCCTTTTGCCATTTGCATCGAGTCAGTCTTTTGTGTCTCCTTGGGTGTGTGCTGATCGCGACTTGAGTTGGGGGTCCTCTTCATGGGTCCTTACATTTGGGGTCTCGTCCTGGATTTGCTCAACCACCCAGGACACCCGAAGACCCCTTGGAGGCAGGTCTGTATGAATGGGAATGGTATGTGTCTGAGTGAGGTTCCAATGCTTTTGCTGTTTCTATATTTATTTTGGTTTTAGTTTCTAGGCAGCTTTTGCTGCTTCTGTATTTTGGTCTGTATCTAGGCAGCTTTTGCTGCTTCTGTATTGCAGCTGTCACTATAGACTGTAAGGTCTTAGTGACTGTGGGGGCAGACATGCCTGGAACCCACAGGCTGTGGCCCTAGGGGGACGCCTCAAGGGTGGAAGGGAGTCTGGGAAGCCAGACTGCCCTGTTTCAGAATGAAGGAGACAGAGTGCTCTTGCTCTGGGGGAAGATGTGGAATACTTCCCCATCTGAAGTTGTGTTCGGCTGGTTTTATAAAACCAGACGCAGACAAGTGTGCCTGACTGTGTGAGTCCTGAGTGTTTATATTTGTGTTGTGAGTCTGTTAAGTTTTAAAATGGGACAAACTGTGACAACATCATTATCTTTGACTTTAGACCATTGGACTGATGGTAGGGTGAGAGGATGGGAAAACAAAAACAAACAGAGAGATCTGTAACTTGAGTCTGGGGTTGGGCTGCAGCATGGCTGCTCTGGGCGCCACTGCTGCTCTCTCTCGCAGGAATAGGGAGCATGTGTGAAAGCATGGGCTCAGGGGCGGTTAGACCAGGCCCGTGCGGGCCAGAGGGAGAGGAACCAACCCTCGGGCCCCTGGTCTGGGTTGGAGGTCCTGGACACACAGAGAGTGTCGCCGTGCCTTGGGAAGGCGGCGGGCTCCAGTCTGTGCTCCCAGCCGAAATTGCGCTGACGGCCATGAGGTGGCGCTGGCGGGCCACGGGCGACACCATCTAGAAAACAAGAGGCAGAGTCTGAGGCCCCAGGGTGTAGGATGGCGGCGAGGCCAGATCTGGTGAGACACTGATAAGATTTGCTGAAAAAAAGACAGGCCAGCTTTGGGTTTGAGAAAGAGAGCAGAGTGCAATTTTCGAAAAACTGGATGTAGATGCTGGCAGAGCTAAGAGGCTTTCAACAACAAGCCACGATGGCGGTGGCTGGGAGACTACATCTCCCAGCATGCAATGGGGCGAACTTCCTATCTGTTACTTCCTGAAACTCAATAGGCTTTCAGGCTCTGAGACTGCCCCCTCTCACACTTAGCTTTCCCAAAATAATGCTCAGAGTGATAGAAAAAGTGGGGACAGCAGCAGATAGGTACAGCATTGTTAGAGTGTGTGTAGGGACATCATGTGATTGTCCATGTGAGAAAGTTAAGTCTCACAAACAGGACTCAGGGGGCGGGGCCAGAGCCACTTTTCCCCCCCCAGAGAACTGGGAACTGAGTGGGGAGAGAGCAGCTCGATAGGAAAGTGCAGCAGGCCAGCGGAGAATACCTACAGGGAGACATAGCTTTAACACAAGAACTGTTACTAACTGAAATACCATTTGCTTGTTAACAGCATATCTTTAACAACAGAAACTTCTTTTTTATAGTCTGCTTTAGACAAGATTTACTTCTCTCTCCAGGGTTAGAGAAAGACATGTTTGAGGAAAATGTTTTATTATAGAGATGAGAGAAGACAACTATAGGCATCTATAAACATCCAAGGCTCAGCTGTGTTTTTTTTTTTTACTCTGCCATTGTTGAAATGATTTTAAGTTACAATGCTGTGCTTGTTTGAGAAATAACATACTGTACTATATCTCTGATGTTATCTCCTTATACACTGCTTCTCAATTCTTTCTGAATTGTTTGTTTATATTGTATGCCTATGGAAATTTTTCTTACATGTATATCTGTGAATTTTATGACAGAGAAGGTTGCAGATGAACTAAAACCAGTGTTACAGAATGTCATGAACCACCCTTAAGTGTGAATATTATAACTGGGCCAGGGTCCCCTAGGGAAACAGTAATTGCTACCAGCTCTGGGGGGGTGTGAGACTTAGAAAATAGGCACTGCTGAGTTCTGAAAGAAGAAGGGAGTGTTCCCCTTAACTTGGTGTGCAGTAGGCTTCAGTGAGGTACAATAAGAGTGTAGAGATAGGTGTTTAGACTCTGAACATGAAAGAGAAAAAGAAAGTGTAGACAGTGAAAGAGGAAGGAGAGAAGATGAAGATAGAAGGGAAAAGAGGCAGAGAAAGTTTATCATAAGAGAGAGATGGAGGGAGAGAAGAGAGAGAGAGAAAAGAAAGACTAAAGATAAAGTTACAAAGAAAGAGATAAGAAAGTAGAAATATTGTCCAGAGAGAAGAAGATATAAAAGCTAGAGAGAAGACAGCAGAGATTGCAGGCAAGAAGGATTTTGGCCAAAATAGGAGAGGAAGACAAGAGATAAGATAGGACTTAGACAGACAGGAAACCTGGGTGACTGAGGGTGGAAGCCAGGTGGAAGAAGAGTGATGCAGCAATGCTTACTGGAAAAGGATCAGTGTGCTTACTGTAAAAAGAAAAGACAGACCCCCTGAAGACAAAATTGAAGACATAGATTAAGTTTGCCCAGACAGGACCAGAGGTGACCTGGGGAACCCCCACTGGCCTTGAAACTAGAGAAAGAGTACGAGCTTCATGAGTTTCAAAAACAGCCGGAAGCAGATATCAGTGAATGGCTAACAGAATTCCCACAAAGACATTTAACCTCTTCAGTTTTCTCCCATCAGAGAAGACTTTTGACACCATCACCTATTCAGCAGCCCCCTGACCAATGAATGAGCCTGTTGCTGACTGAAAGGGTGAGCTTTTCACCACCGGCCATGTTGAATCCTGCCACCTTGCTGCCTGTGACTGATGACTCTTCTCCCATCTATCACTGTGTTGAACTGGTATACAACAGATGGTAAGCGGATGGTGGGAGTGGTGGTGGTAGATGGAAAGTGAGTACATGGTGCAATCCATAGACAAAGAGGGCTGCTGACATCTGCAGAAATACTGAGAGCCTCTTCAAACTGAAGAAAGTGACTGCCATCTACAGCCCTGGGCACCAGAGGACTCAGGACATGACTGCCAAGAAAGCTGCCCAGGGAACAATGATTCTAGCAGTTAAGGGTTCCAGAGACTATTTTGACACTCGAGATACCAGTTTCAGATACGCCACCGATGACCATCAAGTGATAGACAAATTGGGTTTTTGTAAATTAATCATCCCACAAGGAGAAAGACTGTCTGATTTGTGGTGAGATTGTGCCTTAATCAATGCAAGGCCTTCCATGTATACCATGGAAAAGAGACTGAGGGGCAACTGGCCCAGAGCTTACTGGGCGATGGACTTCACAGAAGTCGAGCCAGCAAAATATGAAAATAAATATCTTTTAGTTTTTATACACACCTTTTCAGGAAGAATGAAACTGCCAACATGGTGACTAAGAAGATCCTGGAAGAAATCTTCCCAAGGTTTGGAATACCCAAGGTAATTGGGTCTGTTAAT
Organism: Grammomys surdaster; assembly: GCF_004785775.1. NCBI lineage: Eukaryota > Metazoa > Chordata > Mammalia > Rodentia > Muridae > Grammomys > Grammomys surdaster. The sequence continues at coordinate 352 of NW_021622659.1, read as the reverse complement.
AGACCTTTTGTTGCCCAGATAAGTCAGGACCTGGCCACACAGCTAGAGATTAATTAGAAATTACATCGGCTCCAGAATTCAGGACAGGTAAAATATATTAAATAAAATATTAGCTTTTGTTAAGTCCAGAATAGACACCATTCAGCTATTGGTGATAAGACAGAGACATGAGATTTTAAGAGATGAACCTGAAGATGATATTAATCTGTGATTTTAAGATTAAAATCCTTTGCAAATAGAAAGAGTAGGGAATGTAAGAGTAAAAATTAAAACAACTTGTCAAAGACCGCAGGATGGCTTGCTGAGCTTGCTGAGAAGAGCCATAATAAAAATATCAAGCCCCTCTAGGGAC
>NW_021622658.1:0-1158 GCF_004785775.1 Grammomys surdaster | reverse complement strand
ATTGTATGCCTATGGAAATTTTACTTACATGTACATCTGTGAATTTCATGACAGAGAAGGTTGCAGATTAAAACCAGTGTTACAGAATGCCATGAACCATCCTTAAGTGTGAATATTATAACTGAGCCAGGGTCTTCTAGAGGAACAGTAATTGTTACCAGCTCTGGGGGTTATGAGACTTAGAAAATAGGCTCTGCGGAGTTCTAGAAAAAGAAGAGAGTGTTCTCCTTAACTTGGTGTGTGGTAGGCTTCATTTAGGTACAATAAGAGTGTAGAGATAGGTGTTTAAACTATGAACATGAAAAAGAAAAAGAAAATGTAGACATGAAAGAGAAGAGGAAAGTATAGACAGTGAAAGAGAAAGGAGAGAAGATGAAGATATAAGGGAATGAGACAGAGAAAGTTTATCATAAGAAAGAGACAGAGGAAGGAAGAGAAATTTTGGAAAGAAAGAGATAAGCAAGTAGAAACATTGTCCAGAGAGAGGTGAGTGAGAAAGTTAAAAGAAAGCTAGAGAGAAGAGATTACAGGCAAGAAGGATTGTGGCCAAAGTGCAGGAGAGAAAAGACAAGAGATAAGATAGGACTTAGACAGACAGGAAATCTGGGTGACTGAAGGCAGAAGCCAGGCGGAAGAAGAGTGATGCAGCAATGCTTACTGGAAAAGGATCAGTGTGCTTACTGTAAAGAGAAAAGACAGACCCCCTAAAGACAAAATTGAAGGCACAGATTACGTTTGCCCAGACAGGACCAGAAGTGACCTGGAGAACCCCCCACTTGCCTAAAAGCTAGAGAAAAAGAGTACCAGCTTCATGAGTTTCAAAAACAGCCAGAAGTCCCAGATATCAGTGAATGGCTAACAGAATTCCCACAAAGACATTTAACCTCTTCAGTTTGCTCCCACCAGTGAAGACTTTTGACATCATCAACTGTTCAGCAACCCCCTGACCAATAGATGAGCCTGTTTCTGACTGAAAGGGTGAACTTTTCACCACCGGCCATGTTGAATCCTGCCACCTTGCTGCCTGTGACTGACGACTCTTCTCCCATCCATCACTGTGCTGAACTGGTATACAGATGACAACAGAAGGTAAGCAGATGGTGGGAGCGGCGGTGGTAGATGGAAAATGAGTACATGGTGCAATCTATAGACAAAGAC
>NW_021622657.1:0-3464 GCF_004785775.1 Grammomys surdaster | reverse complement strand
TTCTTTCAGGTTGCGGTCCTCCTCGCCCCCACGAATAACTAGGACCCACCGGTCGGGTCAAGTGGCGCCCAGACGTGGAGCTCGAGGCACGGATCCCTCCGGACGGACCCTCATTGAGAAGTGGCCACGACATCAAGATTGAGTGAGACAGCGATCGTTGCCCGTGACCTGTCGTCCTCGGGTAAGTTTCATTTTCATTCCGTCGCATAAGAATGGGCCATTCATTGTCTAAGGAGGTGTCCTTCATACAGGACCTCAAACATGCACTCAGAGAGAGAGGAATAAGGGTTAAGAAAAAGGATCTTATAAGTTTTTTTATTTTTATTGATGAGAAGTGTCCTTGGTTTATGATTGATGGTCCTACCATCCATCCCAAGAAATGGCAGAAGGTAGGTCGTGAATTAAATGAGAAAATTAAAACTGAAGGTGATGCAACTCTTTCTGCAACAATTTTTTCCTTTTGGGGTATTATTAGAGATATTATTGAAGATGCAGATAAAGATACAGGGAAGCGACAACTTTTGTCTGTTGCTGAATTTTGCTTGTCACAATCTCGGCTTAATTCTACCTGCCCATCTCGTCAGCCCTCTAGGCCTCCGTCTCAGGCTTCTGTTTCTTTTACTCTCATAGATATTCCCCCTGAACAGGTTCCCCCTCCTTCTGATCTGCCTCGCCTCTATCCAGATTTATCTTCTTCTGATTCCTCTCCACAGGTCTCTCAGCCTCCATCTTATAATTCTTCAGCAGTTTCTGATTCACAGACTTCCTCCCCCACTCACATTTGCAATCCTGTATTGCAGAAGTCTGCCTCCCCATGCCCTGTTGCTAAACGTCATTTTTCTTCTTCTCTGCCTCTCTCGACAGACTCCCCCAGCTGCTCTCTCCGAGCCACAGCCTCTGGAATCTGGTGATGCTGTCGTCCTTGAAAAATACAGCTCTGACTGGTCTCCTTCTGCAGCACCTTCTGCTCCTTCTTCCATGCCTGCCTTTTCAACTTTCCCTGCCACTTTGACTAATTCTCTTTCTGACATGCGAGATCGCCTTTCCTTTCAAGTTCGTGAATTGACGGATATTCTCCGCCTTCAAAAACAAATTTCCCATCTTAAGGTCCTTTGTTCTTCCTCCGTTCCCTCACAAGATTCCCTGCATTTAGCCTTTCCTGTAACCCGATCCCAGGTTCCTTCTTCACAGATACCTGCAGCCGCAGTTTCTGATTTGGAGTCTCAACAAACCCCACCCCACCGCTTCCCCCTGCTACATGGTTGGGTGGAGCCCGACGGCCCTCCCCCTCCTCTGCGCCTACCATACCCCCACCTTCTCGTCTTGTTCCTGCTTCTTCTTCTTGTCCCTCCTGCAAGCCCTCTCGGAGCCCCCACCTCCAGTCCGAGACTGAGGCTGATTCCTCTGAGAACGAGCCCAATTCAGACATTGAAAATGAAAGTGATCAGGATGATTCTACAAGTGATCTCACAGTTTTCAAAAAACTTCGTTTTAAATATCTTGAGAAGCTGAATTTTGCCGTTGGGAATTATGGCCCTAACGCCCCCTTTACTCTTTCCCTTCTTGAGAGTCTTGGCGGGGGTGGGTATTTAACTTCTAATGAATGGCTCACTGTAGCCCAGTCCGTTCTGATTCAGGGACAGTTCCCTTCTTGACAGACAGATCCCTGCTGCTCTTAGTTCTGCTGACCTTATTATTTCCTTGGTAAATGCTTCTCTCAAGGCTATCCATAATACCAGCGAACCTAATTATCAACAATGCTGGATTTCTTTTTCACCTACTCCTCCCTTCTATGAGGGGATAGCTATCCTCTCCCCTCCCACTTTTACCAATGATGGAAATAGACTCCTTGGGACTCATTCGCCTGAAGGAGGTCTTACTCTTAGCTCCATTTCAGGACTAGGCCTTTGTCTTTTGGGACCCTCAATGCTCCCCCCTAGGGACTTGATTCCGGTCTGTAACCAGACAATGATCCTTAATGATACTTTTTTATATACTTTGGCACCTAATGGTACATATTTTGCCTGTGCTTCTGGTTTGATTCCTTATATATTTAATTCCAGTTTTTTATATTTTAAAGATTATTGTATAATTGTTATTATTCTTCCACATTTTTTTATACATGATCCAGAGTCCTTTCTTAATATTATAGACCAAGGATCTTCTTTGAGAACCAAGAGAGAACCCCTGACTGCCCTTACCTTGTCTGTTATATTAGGAATTAGTGCCATTGGTGCAGGCACGGGTATAGCTTCCTTGGTGATTTCCAATAATCACTATGCTCATCTCCAATCCCTCATTGATAAAGATTTAAATAATTTGAGGGAAGGAATACAAGATCTTAAGGACTCTGTGGCTTCCCTTTCTGAGGTGGTATTACAGAACAGAAGAGGACTTGACCTTGTCTTCCTTAAGGAAGGGGGTCTCTGCGTGGCCCTCAGAGAAGAGTGTTGCTTTTACTCCGATAAGACAGGCCTTGTCCAAAATAGCCGGGACAAGCTCAAAAGGAGTTTAGAAGAAAGAAAAAGAGCCAGAGAACAGCGAGAGTTATGGTATCAAAATTGGTTCTCTACCTCTCCTTGGCTTACCACCCTGTTGCCTAGTATATTAGGACCCTTTGTTGGAATTCTTTTGCTTTTCTCATTTGGCCCTGGGGCCTTTAATCATCTCACAAGTTTTGTTAAGAACCAGGTTGATTCTGCCATCAAGAAGACGGTTGAAGTTCATTACCATCAGCTGAAAATTGAAGAAGATCCAGAAGTGACTCCGCAGGAGACTGACACAGCTGCCAGCTCCACTGCCTCCCCCTATGGTCGACCCCTAGAATTCCACGCCCTCCAGAAGGGTTCCTGGTATGCCTGGCTTTGCCCTTGTTTCTCTCACTAGAGAGCTTGGCCTCTTGATCACCCCAACAAAAATTGCCTTTTTCCTAAACCAAGGCCGCCCTTGATGTGGCCACTAACACTGGGGAGCCTTCCTTTATGACAATATTACACCCCAAACTGACAAATGGCTGGTAACATGAACATTTACAAGGGACTAGGATGGCTGTGAGTTAGCCCAATGATGGGATTATTGTAGGTCCACTTCCCAGGGGCCCACCCAATGCAGCCGAAAAGGAGTGCGTGGTGCTGGGAGTGGGTGCAGCCTACATGGCCTAAGACAGGGCTCTCACCCTCCTTTCACCCACCTCGAGGTCCCTTGATGTTGCCCATCATCGACAACCTAAAGCCTTCGACCATCGATGTGACTCATCTCACATCCATGTATTGGGGTTGTGAACTTGTCTAAGAACCCCCATAATTTGACTTCCAAATTCAAAATTCACATAGTTGGGATTGATCATAAGACGCCTTCTCTACTAAACAGAGAAGGGGGAGATGCCAGAAGCCAGGACCCTCACCCTTACCCTTACCCCCTACCTTTCCCCACCTGCACAATGTCCCCTGCAGCCTGGCAAACAC
>NW_021622656.1:0-4993 GCF_004785775.1 Grammomys surdaster | reverse complement strand
ATCAAAGGCCTTTGATCCTTATGATCTCAATTTTTATGAAGTTGTGAGTTATCAAATTTTGATGTTGGTAACTGTGGAAGGACCTTTTTCAAGAGCAGCAATTGGTCTTAACCACACAGCTACAGCTTTGGTGCCTCATATTTTAAAATTTAGATATACTTCAAACAATGAAAATTGTGGTACACACACCGATGTTCCTCCTGTGGCCCACTCCAAGTCTTCAGATATGTGAAGTTGTTGACTCTGTGGGAAACAAGGAAAATAGCTTCCTATTTTCACTTTTATTCCAAGGCCTTGTGGAAAATTCCAAATGTTGAATATGTCATACTCTGCACATTGATTTTCCCTGTGATTCATGTTTACAAGTTCTCCAACAGGGTTAGTAAATACCCTGGTCTTTAGCAAGGAAGCCACCTAAATGAGACCCATCATTAGATGATTATATGTGTATATCAAATAAGGCAATACAAAATTGAGAATATCCCCTAATTTTTTAATAGCTTCCAGGAAGGAAAGATATATTAAAGTTATCCCATGTAGTAAAATACAATAGGTATTTTTGCCTCACAGGTAATTAAAAATGCTTACCAAATAAAGAGTAACACAGTGTGTGTGTGTGTGTGTGTGTGTGTGAACACATTTGGAAAAAATAATTTTAAAAAATGAAGCCGTGTATGTGAGAATGAGTGGGCAGTCTGAATATCTGGAAGTTGTGGAAACGAAGAGTGGTAGTGGGTCATTAATGTACATACAGTTTGCATATATTAAAAAACCTAAGCTTAAGAAAATGTTCTGTCTTTATCATTTATCTTTTTTAAAAATTACTTTAAATCTCAAACTATTAATCACAGCAAATATACCAGATCCTTAGGAAATTATTCTAATCAAGTCATCACATAAGGCTTTATGATAAAACTCTTTGCTCCTATTTTTTGTTTTGTTTTTTATTATTGGATATTTTATTTATTTACATTTTAGATAGTATCCACTTTTTTCGTTCCCCCTGACATCCCTTATTCCATCCCCCCTCCTGATACTTCTATGAGGATGTGGTCCTAACCATCCACCAACTTCTTGCTCCCCAACCTCAAATTCCCTCGCACTAGGGCATCCAGCCTTCATGGGACCAAGGACTTCCTCTTCTACAAATGCCTGAAAGGCCATCCTCCACTACACATACAGCTGGATCATGGGTCCCTCCAAGCATGTTCCCAGGCTGGCGATTTAGACCCTGGGAGCTTTGGTTGGTTGGTATTGTCGCTCTTCCAATAGGGCTGCAAGCCCCTTCAGCCTCTTCAGTCTTCTCCTTACTTCCTCCATTGGGGACATCGTGATCAGTTCAATGATTAACTGTGAGCATCCTCCTCTGGCAGAGCCTCTCAGGAGACAGGTATGTCAGGCTTCAGTGAGCATGGGCTTCCTGACATCCTCAACCATGCCTGCATATAGTGACTGTGCATGGGCAAGATTCCTGGGTCTGGCAGTCTCCAGACTGTCCCTCCTCCAGTTTCTGCTCCACACTTTGTCTCCTCATTTGCTCCCCTGAGTATTTTGTTACTCCTTCCACAAGGACTGAAGCATCCACACATTGGTCTTCATTCTTCTTGAGCTTCATGTGGTACTGGGAGCTTTTGTGCTAATATCCACTTATCAGTGAGTGCATACCATGTGTGTTCTTTTGTGATTGGGTTACCTCACTCAGGATGATATTTTCTAGTTCCATCTATTTGACTACGAATTTCATGAATTCACTGTTTTTAATAGCTGAATAGTACTCCATTGTATAAATGTACCATATTCTCTTTATCCATTCTTATGTTGAAGGACATCTGGGATCTTTCCACGTTCTGGTTATTATAACTAAGACCGCTATGAACATAGGGAAGCATGTGTCCTTGTTATATGTTGGAGCATCATTTGGGTATAAGCCCAGGAGTAGTAAAGCTGGATCCTCAGATATTACTATGTGCAGTTATCTGAGGAACTATCAGACTGATTTCCAGAGTGGTGACACCATCTTGCAATCCCACCAACAATGGAGAAGTGTTCCTATTTCTCCACATCCTTGCCAGCATCTGCTATCACCTGAGTTTTTGATCTTAGACATTCTGACTGGTGTGAGGTGGAATCTCAGGGTTGTTTTGATTTGCAGTTCTCTGATGACTAAGGATGTTGAACATTTTTTAGATGTATTTCCACCACTTTAGTTTCCTCAGTTGAGAATTCTTTATTGAGCTTTGTACCCCATTTTTAATAGGGTTATTTGATTGTCTGGAGTCTAATTTCTTGGGTTCTTTTTATATGTTAGATATTAGCCCTCTATGAGATGTAGGATTGGTAAAGATCCTTTCCCAATCTGTTGGTTGCCATTTTGTCCTAATGGCAATGTCCTTTGCCATACAAAAGCTTTGCAATTTTATGAGGTACTATTTATCAATTCTTGATCCTAGAGCATAAGCCATTGGTTTTCTCTTCTGGAACTTTTCTGCTGTGTCCATGTAATCAAGGCTCTTCCCCACTTTCTCTTCTATTAGTTTCAGTGTATCTGGTTTATGTGGAGGTCCTTGATGAACTTGGATTTGAGCTTTGCAAAAGGAGATAAGAATGGATCGATATGCATTCTTCTACATGTTGACCTCCAGTTTAACCAGCACCATTTGTTGAAAGTGCTGTTTTTTTTCCATTGGATGGTTTTAGCACCTTTGTCAAAGATCAAGTGACCATAGGTATGGGGGTTCATTTCTGGATCTTCAATTCTATTCCATTGATCTTGCCTATTTCTGTAGGAATATCATTCAGTTTTTATCACTATTGCTCTGTACTACAGCTTGAGGTCAGGGACAGTGATTCTCCCTGAAGATCTTTTATTGTTGAGAATAGTTTTTGCTATCCTGGGTCTTTTGATATTCCAAATGAATTTGCAAATTGCTCTTTCTATCTCTATGAAGAATTGAGTTGCAATTTTGATGGGGATAGGATTGAATCTGTAGATTGCTTTCCACAAGATGGCCATTTTTACTATATTATCCCTGCCAATACATAAGCATAGGAGATCTTTCCATCTTAAGAATTCTTCTTCAATTTCTTTCTCCAGAGACTTAAAATTCTTGTCATACAGATCTTTTAATTGCTTGGTTAAAGGCACACCAAGATATTTTATGTTGTTTGTGAAGGTTGTCATTTCCCTAATTTCTTTCTCAGCCTGTTTATCCTTTGAGGAAAGGAAGGCTATTGATTTGTTCAAGTTAATGTTATTATCCAGCCACTTTTCTGCTTTTCTGAAGTTTTTTTTTTTAATCAGGTTTAGGAGTTCTCTGGTGGAAGTTTTGGGGTCACTTAAGTATACTGTCATATCATCTGCAAATAGTGATATTTTGACTTCTTCCTTTCCAATTTGTATCCTTTTCACCTCCTTTTGTTGTCTAATTGCTCTGGCTAAGGCTTCCAGTACTATATTAAATAGGTAGGGAGAGAGTGGGCAGCATTGTCTAATTCCTGATTTTCGTGGGATTGCTTTAAGTTTCTCTCCATTTAGTTTGTTGTTGGCCACTAGTTTGCAGTATATTGCTTTTACTATGTTTGTGTATGGCCCTTGGATTCCTGATCTTTCCAAGACTTTTATCATGAAGGGGTGCTGAATTTTGTCAAATGCCTTCTCAGCATCTAGTGAGATGATCTTGTGGATTTTTTTCTTTGGTATTGCTTATATTCTGGATTTCATTGATGGATTTTCATATTTTGAAACATTCCTGCGTTCCATGGATAAAGCCTACTTGATCATGTTGAATGGCTTTTTTGATGTGTTCTTGGATTTGGTTTGTTAGATTTTATTGAGTATTTTTTGCATCGATATTTATAAGGGAGATTGGACTGAAGTCCTCTTTCTTTGTTGGATCTTTGTGTGGTTTAGGTATGAGCATAATTGTGGTTTCATAGAGTGGATTGTTAGTGGTCCTTCTACTTTGTGAAATAGTTTGAAGAGAATTGGTATTAGGTCTTCTTGAAAGGTCTGATAAAATTCCTCACTAAATCCATCTGATCCTGGGCTTTTTTTTTTTTTTTGATGGGGATACTTTTAATAACTGCTTCTATTTCTTTAGGGGATATAGGATTGATTAGGTGGTTTATCTGATCTTGATTTAACTTTGATACCTGATATCTGTCTAGAAAATTGTCCTTTTCATCCAGATTTTCCAATTTTGTTGAGTATAGGCTTTTGGAGTAGGATCTGATGATTTTTTTTTTGATTTCCTCAGTTTCTGTTGTTTTGTCTTCCTATTCAGTTCTAATTTTATTATCTTGGATACTGTCTCTGTGCCCTCTGGTTAGTCTAACTGAGGTTTTATCTATTTTGTTGATTTTCTCAAAGAACAACCTCCTGGTTTTTTTTTTGACTATTTGTATAATTCTTTTTGTTTCTACTTGGGTGATTTCAGCCCTGAGTTTGATTATTTCTTGTCATCAACATCTCTTGGGTATATTTGCTTCTCTTTGTTCTAGAGCTCTCAGGTGTGCTGTCAAGCTGCTAGGGTATGCTCTCTCCAGGTTCTATTTGTAGGCACTTAGAGCTATGAGTATTCCTCTTAGCACTGCTTTCCCTGTGTCCCATAAGTTTGGTTATGATGTTTCTTCAATTTCATTAAATTCTAAAAAGTCTTTAATTTCATCTTTTATTTCTTCCTTGACCAATTTATCATTGAGTAGAGAGTTTTTTAGTTTCCACATGTATGCCAGCTTTCTGTTGTTTTTGTTATTATTGATGACCAGCCTTAGTCTGTGGTGATCTGATGTGATTCATGGGATTATTTCAACCTTCTTATATCTGTTTAGGCCTGTTTCTGAGAAGAAGGTATATTCTTTTGTTTTATGATGAAATATTCTATAGATATTTGTTAAATCCATTTGATTCATAACTTCTCTTAGTTTCACTGTGTCTCTGTTTAGCTTCTGTTTCCACTATCTGTCCATTTATGAGAGTGGGGTGTTTAAGTCT
>NW_021622655.1:0-4112 GCF_004785775.1 Grammomys surdaster | reverse complement strand
TGGGTGCATTTGAACAAGGAATCAAAGGCCTTTGATCCTTATGATCTAGACTTACATGAAGTTGTGAGTTATCAAATTTTGATGCTGGTAACTGAGTATGGGCCTTTTGCAAGAGCAGCAATTGGTCTTAACCACACAGCTACAGCTTTGGTGCCTCATATTTTAAAATTTAGATATACTTCAAACAATGAAAATTGTGGTATACCCACTGATGTTCCTCCTGTGGCCCACTCCAAGTCTTCATATATGTGAAGTTGTTGACTCTGTGGGAAACAAGGAAAATAGCTTCCTATTTTCACTTTTATTCCAAGGCCTTGTGGAAAATTCCAAATGTTGAAAATGTCATACTCTGCACACTGATTTTCCCTGTGATTCATGTTCACCAGTTCTCCAACAGGGTTAGTAAATACCCTGGTCTTTAGCAAGGAAGCCACCTAAATGAGATGCATCGTTAGATGATTATATACGTATATCAAATAAGGCATTACAAAATTGATAGTGTCCGCTAATTTTTTAATAGCTTCTAGGAAAGACAGATATATTAAAGTTATCCCATGTAGTAAAATACAATATGCCACATGGGTAATTAAAATGCTTACCAAATAAAGAGTAACACAGTGTGCGTGCACGCGCGTGTGCGTGTGTGCATGTATACGTGTGCCTGTGAGTGTGTGTGTGTGTGTGTGTGTGTGTGTGTGTATGTGTGTGTGTGTGTGTGTGTATGAACACATTTGGAAAAATAATTTTAAAAAATGAAGCCATGTATGTGAAAATGAGTGAGCAGTCTGAATATCTGTAATTTGTGGAAACGAAGAGTGGTAGTGGGTCATTAATGTACATACAGTTTGCATATATTAAAAAACATAAGCTTAAGAAAATGTACTGTCTTTATCATTTATCTTTTTTTAAGTTACTTTAAGTGTCAAACTATTAATCACAGCAAACGTACCAATTCCTTAGGAAATTATTCTAATCAAATCATCAAATAAGGCTTTATGATAAAACTCTTTGCTCCTAATTTATTTTTTGTTTTGTTTTTTATTATTGGATATTTTATTTATTTACATTTTAGATATCATCCCACTTTTCATTCCCCCTGACACCCCTTATTCCACCCCCCCATACTTCTATGAGGATGTGGTCCTAACCATCCACCAACTTCCCGCTCCCCAACCTCGAATTACCTCACGCTAGGGCATCCAGCCTTCATGGGACCAAGGACTTCCTCTTCTACGAATGCCTGAAAAGGCCATCCTCCACTACACATACAGCTGGACCCATGGGTCCCTCCAAGCATGTTCCCAGGCTGGCGATTTAGACCCTGGGAGCTTTGGTTGGTTGGTATTGTCGCTCTTCCAATGGGGCTGCAAGCAACTTCAGCTCCTTCAGTCTTCTCTCTACCTCCTCCATTGGGGACCCCATGATCAGTTCAATGATCAGCTGTGAGCATCTGCCTCTGGTAGAGGTTCTCAGGAGATATGCATATCAGGCTTCAGTGAGCATGCACTTCCTGACATCCTCAACTATGCCTGCATATCGTGACTGCACATGGGCAAGATTCCTGGGTCTGGCAGTCTCCAGACTGCCCTTCCTCCAGTTTCTGCTCCACACTTTGCCTCCTTACTTGTTTCGCTGAATGTTTTGTTACTCCTTCCACGAAGGACCGAAGCATCCACACTTTGGTCTTTGTTCTTCTTGAGCTTGATGTAGTACTGGAGCTTTTGTGCTAATATCCACTTACCAGTGAGTGTATACCATGTGTGTTCTTTTGTGATTGGGTTACCAAACTCAGGATAATATTTTCTAGTTTCATCTATTTGACTACAAATAGCACCTTTGTCAAAAATCAAGTGACCAAAGGTATGGGGGTTAATTTCTGGGTCTTCAATTCTATTCCATTGATCTTGCCTATTTCTGTAGGAATATCATGCAGTTTTTATCACTATTGCTCTGTACTACAGCTTGAGGTCAGGGACAGTGATTCTCCCTGAAGATCTTTTATTGTTGAGAATAGTTTTTGCTATCCTGGGTCTTTTGATATTCCAAATGAATTTGCAAATTGCTTTTTCTATCTCTATGAAGAATTGAGTTGGAATTTTGATGGGAATTGGATTGAATCTGTAGATTGCTTTTGTTAAGATGGACATTTTTACTATATTATCCTTGTGAATACATGAGCATAGGAGATTTTTCCGTCTTTTGAATTCTTCTTCAATTTCTTTCTCCAGAGACTTAAAATTCTTGTCATACAGATCTTTTACTTGTTGGTTAAAGGCACACTTGGTTATTTTATATTATTTATGAAGGTTGTCATTTCCCTAATTTCTTTCTCAGCCTGTTTATCCTTTGAGGAAAGGAAGGCTATTGATTTGCTTAATTTTTTTATCCAGCCACTTTTCTGAAGTTTTTTTTTTTTTAAATCAGGTTTAGGAGTTCTCTGGTGGAAGTTTTGGGGTCACTTATGTATACTATCATATCATCTGCAAATAGTGATAGTTTGACTCCTTCCTTTCCAATTTGTATCCTTTTGACCTCCTTTTGTTGTCTAATTGCTCTGGCTAAGGCTTGCAGTACTACATTAAATAGGTAGGGAGAGAGTGGGCAGTATTGTCTAGTCCCTGCTTTTAGTGAGATTGCTTTAAGTTTTTCTCCATTTAGTTTGCTGTTGACTACTGGTTTGCTGTATATTGTTTTTACTATGTTTAGGTATGGGCCTTGATTGCTGATCTTTCCAAAACTTTTACCATGAAGGGATGTTGAATTTTGTCAAACGCTTTCTCAGCATCTCTTGATATGATCATGGTTTTTTTTTTCCCTTTGAGTTCCTTTATATAGTAGATTACATTGATGGATTTCCATATTTTGAACCATTCCTGCATTCCGTGAATGAAGCCTACTTGATCATGTTGAATGATTTTTTTTGATATGTTCTTGGGTTTGGTTTGTGAGATTTATTGAGTATTTTTGCATCGATATTTATAAGGGAGATTGGACTGAAGTCCTCTTTCTTTGTTGGATCTTTGTGTGGTTTAGGTATGAGTATAATTGTGGTTTCATAGAATGGATTGGGTAGTGTTCTTTCTACTTTGTGGAATAGTTTGAAGAGAATTGGTATTAGGTCTTTTGGGAAGGTCTGATAAAAACTCTTCACTAAATCCATCTGATCCTGCGCTTTTTTTTTTTTTTGATGGGGAGACTCTTAATAACTGCTTCTATTTCTTTAGGGGATATAGGATTGATTAGGTGGTTTATCTGATCTTGATTTAACTTTGATACCTGATATCTGTCTAGAAAATTGTCCATTTTATCCAGATTTTCCAATTTTGTTGAGTATAGGCTTTTGGAATAGGATCTGATGATTTTTTTTGAATTTCCTCAGTTTCTGTTGTTATGTCTTCCTATTCAGTTCTAATTTTATTATCTTGGATACTGTCTCTGTGCCCTCTGGTTAGTCTAACTGAGGTTTTATCTATCTTGTTGATTTTCTCAAAGAACCAGCTCCTGGTTATGTTGATTCTTGGTATAATTCTTTTTGTTTCTACTTGGTGATTTCAGACATGTGTTTGATTATTTCCTGTTGTCAACATCTCTTGGGTGTATTTGCTTCTCTTTGTTCTAGAGCTTTCAGGTGTGCTGTCAAGCTGCTAGAGTATGCTCTCTCTAGGTTCTATTTGTAGGCACTTAGAGCTATGAGTATTCCTCTTAGCACTGCTTTCCCTGTGTCCCATAAATTTGGTTATGATGTGTCTTCAATTTCATTAAATTCTAAAAAGTCTTTAATTTCAACCTTTATTTCTTCCTTGACCAAGTTATCATTGAGTAGAGAGATTTTCAGTTTCCACGTGTATGCCAGCTTTCTGTTGTTTTTGTTATTATTGAAGACCAGCCTTACTCTGTGCTGATCTGATGGGATACATGAGATTATTTCAATCTTCTTATATCTGTGTAGGTCTGGTGCTGAGAAGAAGATATATTCTTTTGTTTTATGACAAAATATTCTATAGATATTTGTTAAATACATTAGGTTCATAACTTCTCTTAGTTTCATTGTGTCTCTGTTTAGTGTCTGTTTCCACTATCTGTCCATTTATGAGAGTGGGGTGTTTAAGTCT